>NC_030420.2:31514922-31664922 GCF_001660625.3 Ictalurus punctatus
TAATCATTCGACAGCTACAACAAAGGTAACGAGCTATTTGCATTTGTAGACGAAGTTGGATGAGAGATGAAAACATGACGTCGTTTCTAGTCAGGGAACATAGTGAGCATCGACGCTCCCTGGTTTTTGTGGTGCATCGTGTTTTTATTTATTAATTTTTTTAAGAGCACGAACGGAAGGATTTTGCGATTGAGAAAGCCCTTAAAATGGCCGACTCCCTGATCAGTGGCCTGACTGCTGAATTAGGACGCTGATTGAGACGCACCCAAAGTGTGCACTATTTAATCATTATATACACTTTTACAGAAGAAAAATATTTTTACAACATTTCCATTTAGTTCGATTAGGAGATATATTATGAATCCTGTGACTTTCGGCGTTTGCATTTTCACTGGAATTTTTAATTTTATGCTGATGTGACTCGTGGCCAAAAAAGATTTGAATGTTGATTGTCGCTATTTTAATATCGTCATTTATAATAAATATAATTTTTTATCATTAAATATCATTACATTTTATACCCCCACACCCCCCACACCCTTGTTGTTTTGCACTGGGACTTCCATGCTAATGAAATTTTTTGTCAGTAGATATCTGCCTTGAACCAGATCCAGTTCTTCGGTGATGTCACACTGAAACTTCCCAAGCAGAAGGTTCAGCTCTTTAGAAAAGTGCAGAGTCATGTCGAGGACTTAAGTTGTGTGGTGCAAAAGTCAGAACACCCGACATGGCTGAGGAAAGACTTTATTAGTGAGCGTATATGAGGAACTGTATATCGCATCGAAATGTTCCGACGTTGCGATGTAACTAAAAATAACAGCTTGGTTATTTTTGAGAAGTTCACTGATGAGCGATGTGACGTGACATCCCAGATCAACTGGGGCTGCATACAGTCACGTCTCACACACAAGCAGCTCACAATCTCTTGGTTTTTGTCCCTTCAAAGCTACAGTGAAAGCAAACCATCAGTCTTTTCATCACCAGTCTTAATTTCATCTCTTATTGCTGATGATCAATAATAAATCGGCACTAGAGAGCAAGCTAGGCTAGTTAGAGTTGGCGTATAAATAGTCTGAAAGGATCCTTAGTGTAATCGCTAACAGTGTAATATTGTGGGTCAGCTGCTTTGAAGAGCTGGAGTAACTTTTAATAGACTAATTCAGTAGTGATTATTGATGCTGTACAGCGATATTATACAGATATTATACAATTCGTTTAAAATCATTAGTCTGAAACTAAGATCACACAGTGTTATGATGTTCAACGCCATGGATTGATGGAATATAATTCGATTGATCTCTCCAGTGAATAACTGAATAAATTACATTTGGCCATTTACAAAAAAAATAAAAGTCTCGATTTATGCGCTTTAAGAGTAGGATTGGGGTAGCAGGTGGTTCGTATGCACAGAAGTCTGTATGCTTTACACGGCTCTGGAAAGTCATCACTTCGATGTGTCTTCACAAGGGATAATTATTCGGCTCCTTCCCAAGCTGATGTTCTGGGTTTGTTCATGTCTTTCAGAGTGGCTCTGCCCTCTCCTGGTCACAGCGTGTTAAAGTGGTGTTGGGGTCGGCGAAAGCTATTCAGTACCTTCATTCCTGCTCTCCTGCACTCATCCACGGAGACGTCAAAAGGTACGGCAGGTTTGTTTGATTTTAACGTTCAGGCAATTCGGTGTCGTCTTTAACGCAGTGCCGAAAAAGTTTCTCAAAACTTCTGTGTCTCTTCACGCAAAATTATTTTGTTTCTACTCCATAACATATTTTCTTTTTTTAAAAAATTTTATTTATTTTTTTATTTGGTTATTTTTAAAAAATATTTTATTACATACTTTATATAGTGACCTTGGGTATTAGAAATGCATGATATAAATTGAAGAAGTAAAACAAATGAATAAATAAATATGTAAGCGAATGAATAAGCAGATAGATAGATAGATAGATAGATAGATAGATAGATAGATAAAGACCCCGCGAAGGGTCCCCTGTCTATACAGTACGAGAGCGGCCTCTAGAGGCGAAATAAAAACTAATGCTGACAAATTTTGTTGTGTTATTTGAAGTGTGTTTTGATTCATTTTGGATGTCTCTATTTTTATTTGTTATTTGGCGTTTTACTTTTTGGTTTAGTTTGGATGTCTACCTTTTATTTACTTTAATATTTATTAATAAGCAATGCATTAATATTTATATGTTTATTTCATTTTAAAAAGTACAGGACATTTTCATGGTGCAGTCAGTACTGTTTATTTTTGTAATATTGTTCAGCAGTATTTTACTTTGAGTGTTATGTTTTCATTCAGTATTAATTATAAAAACTATCGGTTGATTATTCCTTTATCGGCAGGTTCTGCCCAACTTAGTTATCTGTAAAATCCACTATCGGTTGACCATATATATAGATAAATCGATTATTATTTTCAATGGGAAACTTTATGCATTACAGTTATGCACGCATCATATACTTTATAACGTATGTAATGGAAAACGAGGAACAGTATGCACACTATGAGGGCAAACAACGCAATGATGAGATGGGGGGGGGACTAAACAACAGCACAGAAAGTAAAGTCCGTGATATTTGTTGCCATGACATTATAACTGTTTAATTAAAAAAAAACATTTCGCAACCGTTATCCCTCCTCCTCGCCCCAGTTCCAACATTCTCTTAGGGGAACATCTGGACCCGAAGCTGAGCGATTTTGGCCTGGCGCGGTTGTGTCGTAACCCCAGCAGAACTCCAGGGAAGACGAGCAGCGTGGCTCAAACCTCTACGGTGCGCGGCACCCTGGCGTACCTGCCCGACGAGTACCTGAAAGATGGCCAGCTGGGCATGGAGATCGACGTTTACAGCTTTGGAGTGGTACGAGCCGCCGCGTCTGAGATTAGCGCTCACGAATCATTAGTAACTCATAATAAACTGCCTGTATGATCAGATCGCATGCCGAATCGTCGATGTGTTTCACATATAAGCAGGTAAAACGTTAAAACGTTCCCCTCAGGTGTTGCTGGAGGTGCTGACGGGCCGAAGAGCTTTAGAAACCAGCAGCCAGTCAAAGAATGTTTACCTGGTGAGAAACTACACCAGCTTTACACTCACAACATACTCCAGCTCTCGCTCGCAGGACAAAACCCCAAGAAAATGTCTTTTGTGCAGAAAGACCTGGTGTCGGAACTGGAGGACGATGGGAAAAGTTGCAGCAGAAGTAAGGACACTCGAGAGCTCTCCAATTCACAGGCGGCGGAGAACATCTGGAAGAAGCATCTGGATCCGTGGCTGATGACAGACGCAACGCCTGGCCCTCACAGGTCGAAAGAAATCGCTCAGTTGGCGTGTCGCTGTTTAGACCGCCGGAGAAAGAAAAGGCCTCCGATGACTGAGGTGGGACAAAACGGCCATTTTGGCCATCGCACCAGCCGTAGTGGTGTGATGTTTGTTTTACGTTTGATTTACGTTTTTTAAAAGTCATTTCTGTGCAAGAAAACAAATGTTTATATCACATTTACAACCATAAAAGGCATTATGCAAACTTAATTAAATAAATAAAGTGTGTTTATTTTTTTTTAATTTTTTTTTTTTATAAATAAGTATTTTGAACTGTTTACAGCTACATATGCAAATTATTAGATTATCGATAACAGACAAATAAATTCATTTAAATAAATCATAACATTTGCAGTTGATATTGTCTTTAATACAAAGTTTGCTATTTGATCTGTTTTATCTCCCCTTCCAGGTCTTCGATACTCTCCTGGACGTGCATACAGGCCTGGAGGCTTTAAACGGAAGAGTCACGGTCAGAACGTCTCCTTCTCCTCCTCCTCCTCCTCCTCCTCCTCATCTGTCTTGCCCGATGCCTCTGCGCTCCGATAAGTCTGTGGACTCTCTCTCTCGTCAGTTCTCAAAGCTCGGCCCTCAGGAGAACACTTTCTGCTGCTCGCACAACCACAGCTTCCCACGCCCCCCTTCCGCAGTCACTTGCTCAGATCTCCCCGAGTCAAGAAAGAGTGAAGAATCGTGGGACAGTCGCTATTCCTCCTCTCGTGTGCCGTGTGAATCGGATGAGAGTCAAGGCTATTCGCAGTATCTCGTGCCAGCGTGCACAGCACAGGGAAACACGTCTCAGCTGTGGCCTGAGGGAAACGGCCATATCAAGAACACGCAGTCAAGCAGCTTCTCGGGAGTTCTACCGGAGCCTTCGAGTGTCGCTTCAGGTAAAAGTCTTTATTTCTCTTTGTGAAAAACCAAAACATACCCTGGGCACTCAAGAGATCAATATTCCTCTAGGACAGTTTACCCAAAGCAAATTGTTCATTCTTAAAGGAAAGGTCCACCCTGAAAGATTAGAGATTCTGGCTGCTGTATTTTTGTTATTCCTTCGAGAGAACCTAAGTTGTATTCAGAGATCCAGAATGCATTGCAGCTACACAACTCAGTTGCATTGAGTTACAACGGAGACCGGGCTAGTTAGCGATCAAACAAGATGACGAGCGTGATGACGACGTCGACGACGGCGGTATTAGCATGAAAGTTGACATTTTTTGAGTGAGCAAATAAGGAGGACGGACTAAAGGACTAAAGCGCCGCTGCATCACTTTGCTTAAATAGAGATGAAGCAAGGGCTAACAGTGCATCCGTGCCCTCCTGGGAAGTACGTATTACCGACACGCCCACAACTCAAAGAATACGATCTTTCTTGAACGCGCCATAAAACACTCTCAGCGGTAGTCCAATGGCATTGTGGGTAATGTAGGAAACCGTTAAAATGAAAACAAGTTTAAACTAAAAGCATTTCATTATAAAATGAACCTTGGCTGCCATTAAATGCCTCAAATTAATTATAAATATTGACATCCAGGCTGTTCTGGGTGGATTTCTCCTTTAAGGCCATTTCAGTGTTTTAAAGTGAGAATTTTTAGCTACTAAATTAGGCAGGGGTGAAAACGGTTCTCTTTTTGGCACCAGGAACGTGCTGAAATTAAATTGAGGAAGCGATGACGTTGGATCGATGGAGCAGGGGATCATTTTATTGCCATAACAGCCATTCAGAGTATCGAAAAACCGCAAATCATTATCACGAGTGAATCTATAACCTTGTTTACACGGCACCTTGACAAGTAATTCTTCCGGTTGCATGTGCAACCGCAAATGAAGTTCTTTATTTTGATATTATTTATCAGACGTGTAGTGGTTTGATCGTTTCAGGATAGAGAGCTCTGGTATTTTTGTAGGCAGATGCTGACTATTTATTTATTTGTTTGTTTGTTTGTTTATTAAGCCTGCTGCTACTCCTTTTTTAGTACCATATCCAGATGTTATAACGACGGCTACAGGGTATACCGCCTCTTTTATATGCAAGTATGCCACAATATCACGCGACTGTTCGTTTTCTAGAAATACAGTCAGGTCCGTAAGTATTTGGACAGTGACACAATGTTCATAATTTGGCTTCTGTACACCAACACGATGGAGTTTAAATGAAGCAATCAAGATGGGATCGAAGTGTAGACTTTCAGCTTTAATTCAAAGGGTTTAACAAAAATATTGCATTAACCGTTTAGGGATTACAGCCATTTATTACATTTACATTTTTATTTATTTTTTGGTCCCTCCATTTTCATAGGCTCAAAAGTAATTGGACAATCTAAGATAATCATAAACGTTAGGATTGTTTTTAATACTGCCTGAAATCTGGAACCCACGGACGACATCAAATGCCGAGTTAACATTAGGTTAACGATAATTTATTAAACGCCTTGGAATTAAAGCTGAAAGTCTACACTTCATTCACATTTCAGTTGCTTCGTTTCAAATCCATCGTGGTCCTGTACAGAGGCAAAAATACGAAAAAATTGTCACCGTCCAAATACGTGTCTAGAAGTTGTTATTTTGGTTAAATTCTACATCTGAGTAAGTAATGGCTCAGCTCTCAAATCAGCTGAATTGAAGTGGGCGAAGTCCATAGGGTTCACGGGGGGGTCATTGAACTAACAGGTCAGGGGTTTGTTTTTCCAAACCACAGTAAAGGGAAAAAAAGGGCTGTTTTTTTTTTTTTTCCCTTTTCTTTTTTTTTTTTTTTTTTTTTTTTTCAGAATGTCTTTTTGGTCAGGAATCGTACTTTAATTAATGATTGTTTACAGAATGTATGATAATGAATGAATGAATGAATGAATAATCCCATTGTGACAGAAACCGTCAGCATCTATAGTTTAGCTATAGTATTTATGAATTCTTATTTCTAGCTAGCCCTCCTCGATCATACAACAGCTACCAAGGGGAGGGTGGGGACATGTTCCAACCACCATGCTATTCTACTGCTGCTTGTGCTGCGTCACAGGGTTATACACTCACAGGAATAACGCTACCTGCCCCCTTCCACATACGTGACCTCACAGACGCCTGCAATTGGCTAGTGAGTGAGAGTATGCCATCCATCCCACCCTGAGAGCACAACCAGTTTTGGCTATTGTCTCGTCCACCAACACGCCCTTTATGGCCAAATGTATGTGAACACCTGACCATCACACCCTTATGTGCACGTTCCAGGCGGTTCCACACTAGATTTTGGGGTGTAGCTGTGGAGGTTTGTGTTCATTCAGCTACAAGAGCATTATTGAGGTCAGGTACTGATGTTTGGTGAGGAAGTCTGGGGTGCACTTCATCCCAAAAGTGTTCAGTGGGATTGAGGGTAGGGCTCTGTGCAGGACACTCGAGTTCTACACTAACCTTGACAGACAGTGTCTTCATGGACTTTGCTTTGTGCACAGGGGCGTTGTCATGCTGGAGCAGGTTTGTGTCTCTTCGTTCCAGTGAAGGGAACTTGTAATGCTACAACATACAAAATATAATTGTGTCCGTCCAACTTTGTGGCAACAGCTTGGGGAAGAACCACGTATGAGCGTGATGGTCAGGTGTCCACAAAATTTTGGCCATGTAGTGTATATATTAGGGTTTTTGTGGTGAAATTTTCTCTCTCTCTCTCTCTCTCTCTCTCTCGCTCTCTCCCTGCTGGGCTTTTCTTGTTAGCAGTGACGTTGACACCTGCTCTGTGCTCATGCTCGGATTTCCTTCTCATGTCTTTGCAGATGACAGAGTTATTATTAATCCATTCAGACAGCGCTTAGTTGAGAAAATGGCACTGTACGAGGAAGGTCGAATCCTGACATCAGACCTCTTCTCTTCAGGCAGTGCATCAAGTAAGTCATGCAGGTGAAGTGTGACTGCAGGTCCTAAAAACACATGCAGAGGGAAGCCTAACTTGTATATAAGACATGCATGATATCATTTGCGTTCTTTACTTTTGAGATGTTATTTTTCATAAATGGATGGCTTGCAGAAAATATCGCTTCAAGACAGAAAGAGATTCCCAGTTTACACTGTTTAGAGTTCAATATAAGCCCCCTAAACACTAAAAAATTGGTCAGATGTGTCATTTTTTTCCACCCGACACTCGGTTACGCCTCCCCTGGCCCTAATAACAGGATTAATCCTGTCAGGTGAGGATTCCACCGCTGTCTTGAACCCGCAGTTCCAAATAACATCATGAGTAATGTCACGGAGGACGATTATTTCACAGTGTCTCGAGTGTTCCGTCATACTCATTGAGCAAGTTATAACACTAACGCCCTATAGTCCTCATCCTGGAGCGTAGGAGCGTCAGTGTTGTGTTCTGATGGATATGAAGCACAAACGGGAACTTTAAAATCTGACCGGTTTGTCCTTGGACATGCATCTGCTTTAATCTGTGGAGCTTATCTAAGGGATGACTTGGATACAAACCATACAGACTGCTCTGTGCTGAACATTTCTTGTCATTTGGTATCGTGCTTTTCTACTGGACTCTGTGTTATGGAATGTTATGGTAGTAAATCTGTGATGAAACATTTTGTTATTATATCCATCGCTGTATTGACTACCCTTCTTTCCAGGGTACCACGACAAAGTAAAGCAGATCATTGTTTGGTTGGTTTAAAAAAATTTAATAAATAAAAATCGCCACTAAATTGTCATGATTTGTCAAATCGGACAATCTAGGCCTGCTAGGACATGCCACTGTATGTTATATAGTGCACTATATTGCCAAACATTTGTGCACAAGTATGTGCTTGTTGAACATCTCATTCCAGATGTATTCCCCCTTTGCTGTTATAATACGCTCCACTCTTCTGGGAAAGCTTTCCACTAGGTTTTAGATCGTGGCTGTGGGGATTTGTATTCATTCATTTAAAAAAAAGCATTAGTGAGATTAGGCACTGATACCTGGAGTGCACTCGGCATTCCAGTTCATCCCAAAGGTGTTCAGTGGGGTTGAGGTCAGGGCTCCGTGCAGGACACTCGAGTTCTTCCACTCCAATCTTGGCAAGCCATGTGTTCATGGACTTCGCTTTGTGCACAGGGGCGTTGTCATGCTGGAACAGGTTTGGGCATCTTCGTTCCAGTTAATGGAAATTGTAATGCTACAGCATACAAATACATTCGGTATCTTCAAACTTTGTAGCAAGAGTTTGGGGAAGAACCAAATATGGATGTGATGGTCAGGTGTCCACATACACTACCGGTCAAAAGTTTAGACACACTCATTCTTTACCCCCCCCCCCCCCCCCATTTTATTATAATAATAATAATAATAATAATAATAAAGTCATCAAAACTCTGGAGTAACACAAATGGAACTATGGGAATTTATCCAAAATAATTTAATAAAAGCATCTTCAATGTAGACACCCTTTTCACCTAGAATTTCCAGAATTTTATTCTTGACATTTTCTCGACCTATTTCTTGAGGAATTTGCCTGAGATGCTTTTTAAACAGTATTAAAGGAGTTCCCACCTACGCTGGACACTTATCGGCTGCTTTTCGGAATATTTCGCTCTGAGTCGTCCGTTAAAAAAAATAAAAAATAAAAAATATTTAAATTTAAGATCATGAGAAACATTTCAGTCAAGTGTCTCCAAACTTTCGACTGGTAGTGTATAGCATATGTCAAAATAGCCAACTGCATACAGTATTTTACTATTTAGAACAGTATACATTCCTATAATTAGTACAACGAAAACCCTCGGAAAGTTTCTTTTAGTCTGCTTAAAGCCATTAAAAGCCAACCGATACAAACCCGGTACCTCAGGTTTGCGATTTAAGCCCCTTTTACTCCAGATGTGACTCTGCAGTGCTTTTTATTTTTATGTCTAATTCAGCGCTCACATTTTATGTCAAGGTTCCATTCATTACTATAAATGTGTTAATCTAATCAAACCGTTGCTAGAGAGAGCACTAGTGCTACTACAGCAGAGCTACAGGCTGAAACACTGAGCTGACATTGACCTTTTCTGCGCATTGTTTCTCTCTTATACCACAGCGCAGCCGAAATTCCCGCATCCGATTGGTCAGAATGCGCGGCTCGGACAATAGTCCCGGCTGTAACACAAACAACAGGTTTACGTTAATGCGCTCGTTTATATTAACACGATATTGTTTCTATAGTAACCGCTCGTACACAGGGACATGTATGGCGGATGCGCCACGTAATCTAAGACAAATAATAAACACGTGTCATTTTAATAAACTGTCGACAATTGTCGATGTAGTATAGTTTTTTGTTGTTAGGAGACGTTTATGTAACAATTCAACTTTTTTTTGGCATTATACTAATACAAGGGTTGTACAGTATGAGGAAATACTATCGAGTTACTTCTCGGGTGCAAGATGATGGACAATGACGGTAGTCAAAAGACAGACAATAGGTGCTTAGACAACGAATACAACATGTGCAACAAACAATAAGTGTAGGTCAAAGGGAAGGAGTCACGATGCTCTGTAAAATTCCCACAGCACGAGAAAGTGTTCAGGACAGAGGAGTTTACGTGTTCCAGTTTCTCAGTAAAACAACAAGCTGAATTTTTGACTTAGTAACTTTGAGAGTTTGGTGAAGGAGCAACTGTGGGTTTTTTTTAAATTTTTTTTTTTATTGCAAGTCAAAACAGGAACTAACTCATCTTGTGGATATTTCATAACACACAAAATGTAAACACAAACAGCGAATACACATGGGTTGCGTAATCGAAGAATTTCCTGTTTACCAGATTTTTAGAAGTATTCGCTGAAAAATTCTGAAAGCTATCCGCCATTTTGATGGATGCAACATAAGTCATCCAGTCTCGGCGTGCACGGTAACAGTCTTCCATCATAGGCCTAGAACATCAAAACCGTTCTAGCAGCGCTTCTTTGAACTACGCGGTTCTATACGTCCATCCATCCATTTCCTGTACCGCTAATCCCAACCACACAGGGTCGCGTGGAGCCTGGAGCCTTTCCCAGGATATAACGGATATATAACGTCTATCGAGCACATAAATGGGAGGAACGTTTAAAAAAAATGCTCCGTGATTATAATGTTGCGTTAAAGGCGATTTTCCCCATCGTTCAAAAAAATTTCACAGAATGTCTTGTTCATTAACTCTTATAAATATAAGAATATTATAAATAGGCAGAGAGCACATCCCTTCTTCACATAAAACCAAACGCTGAGTAAAATCTGAAGTGTCTGGCAAACAGACACAGGTTCCAGAGCAGATCTGGACTTGGATTAGTAACCATACCACAACGTAACGCACCGTCCAGTAGAATAGTGTTATTTGAACAGCAGGACATTTAACAAAGGCTGGTAATGCATATTCAATATATTTAATATTTGTCCATATTGTTGGAAATGTTGCACTTGCGTTGATAGACTAACGCCTTATGTTTAGTTAACTTCTTAATCTGTGTTTAGATATTGTGTGTTTTTAATGCAGTAGTTTAATAACTTATGTTGAACCATTGCAGACGGAGCGATGAATACACGACCACAGGAACCAGAGGAGAGCGACGAGTTTGCTAGCAGCTTAGCGTAGACCACTCAAACTCATCTCTACTGACTCATTCCAACACTTGAGAGGAAATCGGGCACGAGGCGCTTAGCTGGTCAGGATTTCCCAACACCAAACGTTCTCAACACCAGAATGGTGACCTACTAACAGTTTTTTATATATATATATATATATATATATATATATATATATATATATATATATATATATATATATATATATATGTGTGTGTGTGTATATACACACACACACACACATATATATATATATATATATATATATAATGTGTGTGTGTGTATATATATATATATATATATATATGTGTGTGTGTGTGTGTGTATATATGTATATGTGTATGAATTTTTTTTTGTTTTTGTTTTTTTTTTTTTTTTTTTTTTTTTTTTTTTAAATGTTGGAAGGAAATTGTGCTGCCTAACCACTGGACAATGGCACCTCTATGAATCAGGACATAAACCAGTGTGGGATTTAAGGGGACACTGGATAATAGACTTTATGCTAAGTTTAATCCAAGATCCTGCAATCTCTAAATCTTCTGTCTGAATGTGGACGCCGGTACAGAACGAGTCAGACTGCATTGCTGGCGGTAATAACCGTGAAACTGTGATATGTTGAAATTTCAGAAAAGGTTTTAAAGCCAGGCCTTGACTGCTGTTAGGCTCGTTTTGGCAGCCTTTATAACTGTGACTACACTGGTTTCATATGAAAAGGTTTGTTGAAGTGAATGGTTTCTACATGTCTTAGTCTGAATTATTTTAAATGTTTTTTTTGTTTGTTTTTTTTTTTTTTTTTTAAGATTACATTACACTCGAACAGGAAATATGATCTTTCCCGAGTGTGCTGTGATTTCAACACCGTTCCTGTCATGAATGCCGTCTTTATGATTTAGCTGGACCACAAACTGGTAGTAAGACAGTTTAGTCTTTCTTTTTCCTTCAGACACTTCATACCACAGCTCAGCCTGCAAGCTGAAATCATCATTATAAAGTGCTGCATTATTTCGAGGGTACATTTACGGGGTTCACAAACTACACAAGGGATTTCATTTGTCATTAATAACTCTTAGTTCAACTCAGTTCAGTGTCATTTATTCCACATCCAAGTTTCACAAATAATGCTGACTTTGTCATTTCCTGCGTGTGTGTGTGTGTGCTAGAAGTGGGTGATATGTCAGAAATATCATATCACAATATTTCTATAATGCACAATATGCATCACAATATTTAGGTTTGTTAAACTGCAAACATCATTTTTTATTCTTTTTTTTTTTTTAGCGGGGGGAGTAGAGTTTAAAAATATTTGTATTATTAACATTGAAAATTTTCCTTTTTTTTTTTTAACAAACCATCTAATCAGCTGCTTACGTATCTTAAGAATAAAAGCATATTGTGACACTTTAATTATCACATTATCAAAATTATATTGTCATATCGCTCAGCCCTAGTACCTTTGTCTATCATGGTACGTTTTTGTTTGACTGTTGGGTTTTAGTGGATGTTGGTGAAGGGGAAAAAATAAAATATTAATGTATTATGTAAAATATCTGTCTGTATGTGTTGTGTGTGCGCTTGTTTTATTCTGATTGTTTTCTTGTTGGGTTTTTTTTTTTGGTTAATTTTATTTATCCATCAACATCAGGCAAGTTAGTATATTTCATTTTAGGGATTGGCAATATGGCAAAGATGTTGTACTGTGATTCTTGAAGACATTATTATACAGGGCATGTATCACAATATTTTGTTTTGCTTATTATTTTCTTAACAGTAAAAAATACATACAAGTTTAGACATTTTATAAATGTAATTTACCAAAAAAAAAAAAAAGAATGGGGCTAAGGTGAGGAAATTAACAGATTGCTATACAAAAAATGTTGGCACCCTAAGTTAATGGTTGTAATGAGTAACAGTTGAGTTTATTGATTATACACATGTTTAATGGTATAATCAGTGGTATTGTTATATATCACAATAACAATACCGTTGTCCAACCCAGTTTCAAACCATAAATGGATTTCTGAGCATACTGTAATATATTACTTGTGTAATAGTTACTAGTGAACAGATTCACACATTTTAAATCCAAGCATCATCGCCAAAACAAATTTTCAGAGTTTTGGATATCTTCCATCTGTAACTTTAATTTTTTAACACTATGTAAAAGGAAATCCACAATTCTTGACATTATTAATTTTTATACCAAGTGTACTAGTTAAGTGAAGCCCCTAGAACAAGACAAATATAACAATCAGATTAAAATATATATCACATTTCATTCTGTCAGTTTTGAACATTATATCTATCTATCCATCCATCCATACTGCTTATCCTACACAGGGAACCAAATGCCTATCCCAGGGAACTTGAGGCACAGGGCGGGGTACACCCTGGACGGGGTGGCAATGACACCTACGGACAATTTGAAAATGCCAATCAGCCTACAGTGTATGTTTTTGGACTGGGGGAGGAAACCCCTGCAGCACAGGGAGAACACGCAAACTACACACATGCAGGGCCGAGGCAGGATTTGAACCACCAACCCCGGAGGAGTGAGGCAAACGTGCTAAATACTAAGCCACCCTGCCCCCTGAACGTTATAGAAATAAGGAATAAGGAACAGTTATAGGAAAATAATCAAGGACTTATCAAAAACAGTCACTGTTACCATCCTGAAGTTAATTATTTTCAAATAACTGCATGTCCTGAAGTGTTTTATTACTTTCATACCATGACAATGTGCCAACATTATTTATTTATGTATGTACGTATGTTTTCATACTTTTTATTTTGTTACATTAATGTAACAGCCGAAAACAGTCTTCTCTAACCAGCCTTTCTTTTTTTTTTCTTTTAATCTCACGAAGAGAAAAAAACCCCAAACCATCACAGAAATTCTAATGGTTTCCACTGCAAACACCCTTACAAACCATCAGCTGTTAACCGTTTAAAACCATCACCATTAGTGTTCCTTAATGGTATCCACTAGACATAACATGCCACCAGTAGAAGGCAACAAATTACCAGTAGACACCCATTAAAACCAAGACAAATTCTATGAGGGTTCTGGAACTGGAGACTCCTTCCACAAATGTTAAAGAAAGGTCTCCTTAGAGAAAACCTCAACATAACGACTACAGGGATGGATGGATGGATGGATATAAACAAGCCCATATTTGATGGACATATTTTCACAAGAACGTTTTAGTTGAGTTCTGATGTGAGTAAAAGGAAACACAACTAAGGTGAAGACAGGTGTAACGGTGCTCTTCATGTGGGAAACAAAACCGGATATTTGCACTCGTTTGACGTGCAGTAGGTGCTCCACATCTGGAGAATAAATAGATGCCGTTAGTTGATTGTTGTTAGTGAAATAGTTTGCGGAGGGAAGCGGAGCGCCGCTCACCGTCCGAGCCGCCGCACTGCCGGCGCTACTGAGGCACAAGCAGCCACGGCGCTTATTTACTGAAGGGGCTTGTCAAGAAGATGGCGGCTTCCTGGGCGGCATGAAAGGATGTAGAGTTAGCAACATCTACAGAAAACAAACACACACTCGGGGTTGAATTCGTTTAACTGAGTCTCTCCCTCGATTTTTTCGGTTTTAAAATAACAACTCGGAAGTCTCGAGTAAGTATTTGTTCACGCTTCGAGATTAGCGAGCGTGAATACTTTTGCACCATTCTGATGACGGCTAACGGTACCGTCCGCCATTTTTCTTAAGGGAATGCTAGCTAGCGATAAACGAGACAAACGAATATTTGAGGGAATTGCATAAATGCCTCTCTTTCATCATGAATAAAAACCCACTACAAATGAAGCATGTAATATTTCTCTGTCGTGCCGAAAAAAATATATATTTCTGCACAGCCTTTCTGCTAAAAAAAAAGCTATCGCCGTTTTATGCTAACGCTATAGCTTAGCTGTCGTACTAGCCATAAAGCCTAGAACTACCTCAGCTAGTCTGCTAACGTGACTCGTTAGCTAGCTTAGCCTAAGCAAGTTAGCATTCGCTGTGCTTGTATTTTTACTTGTTTAACTCGCCGCGGTTGCAGTGTTTGGTTGGTGATAAATGTCATTTTAGTTGGAATTTTTGTATATTTAGCGACATGTTTGCACCTTGTAGGGGGGGAAGAAAGCGCTTAGCTTTGTGCTAGGTGGAGGAGCAAATGCGATTATTTGGTTTTGTTGTATCAAGATGGCGGCTCCCATAGAAAAAGGCTGCAACTGAACACTCGGGGGCGAAAAAAAAAGATAATAAAATGCTCTACAAGAAATTCGAGAATAAATAAAGCAATGAGTATTTCTGCAGCGGTACTCAATTAGGGTCTTCAACGTGCAGGAAAATATTTTCAATTAATTAATCACTTAACTTTAACCCAAACATATGGAAATTGAAGGGTGTTTTTTTTTTTTTTGTTCACCGCCCATTTTTAATTCTAACGTTAGCTCTCAGTAACTTAACCATAAAATCAGCTAAGCCATGTCCTTATTATTACCATTTATATTACATAATGTGCACATCTGTTAAAATAATAATTAGCAAACATACATTGAATTTAGCTAGTTTTTTTTTAGAGGGCTTCTATTTTTATTCGTATCTTGATGGTGGTTAGTTAGCTCGCTAGCTTAGCCTTTTAGCCAATCGGCTAAGCAGCATTATTATTCCCATTAGCCACCGGGTTTGCTAACCAAAGCTACAAGATGGCGGCACCCGATGGGAATTTGCACGGCTTTTCTCTCTCTTTCAGACATCTTTAACAGACAAGATGGGAACTTTATTTTTCGGATTATCAACGGAACGCGAGTGGAAATGATTTTGCATGAGATGCATTAGCATTTGCGGAAATTTAAAAAACAAACACGGCCCTCAAATTAATCTTTTTTTTTGCTTCACCCGGCGGGCTTGTTTTATTTTGTCGCAGAGCGTATGCCGCTAAAATGGCGGCTTCCATCAGATTCTAAGCTAAGCTAGCATCTTAGCTGGCTACATTTTGTACGGACTTAAAACGGCACTGTACTAAAAAAAACTTACACTTTACGAATTTACACTTCGATCACACTTTAATTTAGAGTTTTTCCCTCGAGTTAAATTTTTCTTAACGCTACAATGGCGGGTTGTGTGGCTTTTTAGATGAGCTACCAAAACGTAGCTGGCTACATATTTTTGTGTGTGTGACGCGGCTAACGCGAAGCCTGAAGCTTTTATTATTATTACTACAGTTTTAAAACTGCTCAAGCGGAGCAGTAAACTTGGAATGGACTAGATTTGTTGTTTCCCCCCCTTTTTTTTAAAAAAAGAGAGATTTTTCTTGCATTAGGTAAACCATGCGATTATTTCTATCGTATTAGGCTTTATATATACGTCCTATATTTTGTTATTTTTACCTGTACATGCTAATCCAGTCGAAAGAATTAGCCCCTTCTTTGGCAAAAAAAAGACGGTTGCTAGATATTTATATAGAGAAAAATAGATATAAATATCTAAATTTAGTTAGTTAGGAGTAACTTCCAAAGTGACAGTTTAGCCTGGCCTGTTTATACGCGCGTTGTTTAATTTTCTTAGTGAAATAGATAAATATATTTTTACTCGCCGCCTTTTTTGGCGCTAGCTAGCGTGCTAGTTAGCATGCTAGCTCGCATACTTAGCCATCTAACATGCCTTCATTTTTTGTGTGTTTTCATTTGTGAATTTTAATGAATGGTGTTTTCTTTTCATTTTGTGAAGGGGGAAATGGCTTCTTCTGGTACCAACACCACATCGAGCGCTTCGGGCTCCGTGTTGCAGCCGAGGTGGAAGCGGGTGCTCGGATGGTCCGGCCCGGTACCTCGGCCTCGTCACGGCCACCGCGCCGTCGCCATTAAAGAGCTGATGGTGGTTTTCGGCGGCGGCAACGAAGGAATCGTGGACGAACTTCACGTATACAACACAGGTAGTTATTATAACCATGCTATATATTTTTTCGATATTAATTTGTTTCGGTGTGATTTGTATAAGTAAGTAGCGTAGTGCACTTGAGTAAGCTAGCTTTTTTGTGCTAACTTTTAACACGCTAACTCAGGCTAGCAATCAGAGCTCTGGTCTTAATGCACAACACAGGCGGCTAATGTTACCGAAAATATGCGATTATTTGTTTCCTGCACATTTTAATGTTGATTTATAAAATATCAGCTCACATTTGAGACGTTATTTTTAGTCTTAAATTGTGAATATATATGTGTGTGTATATATATTAAAATTTATATACATAGATGCACATTTCTGACTAATGTGTAAAAATGCTAACACAGGGGTTAGCGCTTTCAAAGCTTCAGCTAAGCAGCTAGTGCTTTAATGCTAGTGCGTGTGCGCGCGCGAGTGTTTGAGCTAGCCGTAAGAGTCAGTCTGCTGCCTTCTGCACAACAGAGAATGGAGGGAAAAAAATGCAAACAGAAATGGCGGGATAATAGAGCAGCTACGTCACCGCGCCGACAAACCACGCCCCTTTTATACATTCTCACGTTTCTCTGTAAATATTTACACACAAAAAAGCAAAGGTCAGTCACTAATACACTCAATTGGTGAATAACTAATTAATTGAAGTAATTAATGCAACACCTTCATACATTATAAAATGTGTATTACATGCAAACTCATTTTATACACCCGAGTGCAAAAGGAGAAGTTTCATTCACAGCGAGAAGTTTAGTGTGATGTCTCTGTGAAGAACAGCCTAAAATAGTATCTCACACACATTCTCTAATAATCGTGTGTTTGTGCTGTCTCATAAAGATGTTTCTGTTGTTTTATCACAGGTTTTTATTTGTTTGTTTTTCTATATAAACCTGTTGGAAAGGTCATGTATTGATCGAGCAATGAATAAAACCAGGAATTCTCTAGACATATTTACAAAAATGCATGGAATTAAAATTCAATAATACACTTTCAATTGGTTAGAAACAAACTGAAGTAATTAATGCAACACCTTCATACGCTTTTGAATATATATATATATATATATATATATATATATATATATATATATATATATATATATATTTACATGTTATAAAGTTGAGCACAAAAGATAGCCGAAACTTTTTAACATAACAAGAAGCTATTTTTTTTTAAAAAGCTTAATCTTTAAGAAAAAAGCTAGTTATTTATAAACCTTTTTAAATATATTATGAATTAATAGAGAACAAATGTGACCAGTAATCCCCTGAACAAATTTACAAAAATGCTTGAACATAAGATGAACGATTACTGAGTTGATTAATAACTAATTGAAGTAATGAATGCAACGCTGTTTACGTCTTTATAAAATCGATACGGATGTTGCTTTAGTGAAACTTAACCAAAACATCATTTCAGATGTTTTGCATTTGCCTTTCTGAAAATTCTCCAACAGTAATTCTCGTTAAGGTCTTCAAGATGAACATCTTAAAGATTTGGAAAGGTTATTTTTAAAATAGTGTATAAATAATGTGCATTGTCTAATAGCGTGGAAAATGCAAGCAGAAATGGTGGGATGATGGTTCAGCAACGTCACTGCAACAGCAAACTCTGAATTTCATTTCACTACAAATTTAAGATTAGTTTTTGCACAATTAGTTGATTGTTAAATAATTGCGCGAGTGAATGCAACATGTTCATAAACTTACAGATGCCACATTTGTGTGTGTGTATATAAAACAAATACCTTGTGCCTAGTGCAAAATAAAACCTGCATACCTATAAGACGGCGATTCTCAAAATGAGGCCCAGGGATCCCCCAGATCCATGAATTAGTTACCTGCAGTGGTGAAAATCACAACCCATTGTTATTAAAGTTATCAGTTTTTTTTTCTTCAAGTACACTACCAGTCAAAAGTTTGTGGACACTTGACTGAAACGTTGCTCATGATGTTAACCTTTTGATCTGAAGGTGTATGATTAAATGTGTGAAATCGGTGTCGTAGACAAAAATAGAATTGCGCCGATGTATTAGTTTCTTTCATTAAAAATCTAACGTTTTATTTACCAAAAAAATAGCTTTTTAAGCCAACGACTTGGATCGAAATATTCCAGAAAAGCAGCCGATAAGAGTCCAGCGTCGGTATGAACTCCTTTAATACTGTTTAAAAAGCATCTCAGGGAAATTCATCAAGAAATCGGTCGAGAAAACGTCAAGAATACATTTCTGGAAATTCTAGGCAAAAGGGGCGTCTACTTTGAAGATGCGAAAATATTAAATTATTCTGGGTTTTTTATCACAACATAATTCCTATAGTTCCATTTGTGTTACTCCAGAGTTTTGATGACTTAATATTATTATTATTATTATTATTATTATTATTATTATTATTATTATTATTATTATTCTAAAATGTGGGAAATAAATAATGAGTGTCTTAAGCTTTTGACCCATAGTGTAGTAATTTGACTGGTGTCTTGAATGGATTTAATTTAACTGAAGCTCAACGACTCAGACAAGTTTCCCTATACATAATGGAAACTGGGACCTGATCTGTTTTGAGTTCAGGAATAACTGCAATGAAAGTCTGAGAGCCCTGTTCATAACGTACAAGGAAAGATGAACTTTCACTTGCATCAAGAAGCTTTTTTGTGTTTCTTTTGCCTTGCCTTGTTGCAGTAGTGTTAATTATCCTACAGACCTTTTAATGCAAAAGTAGATGTTGCAAGTACCTGATGCCAAATCCACGTCTTCATACTTACTTGGGTTGCTTGAAATGGCGTCATTAAGTCTACCTTTAGTCTAACTGTTAGAATGATCATAGAACGCTCTCGGTTGTACATGTTTCTCTGCTTTTCATCTGTCTAACGCTTCATTACTGCTAATCAGGATGTCGTCTTGTTAAACGTCCTGTTTGTGATGTTTTTGTTTCCCTGTAGCAACTAATCAGTGGTTTATCCCGGCTGTCCGGGGCGACGTGCCACCCGGCTGTGCTGCGTATGGATTTGTGTGTGACGGCACCCGCCTGTTGGTGTTCGGGGGAATGGTTGAATATGGAAAGTACAGCAACGATCTTTATGAACTACAGGTGGGTTTGTTGTACGTCGAGTAAGTTTAAAATTATGAATGATTTGGAAAAACAAAATTCAAGTATCATTTTGTTTTCGTTATTTTCAAACACAGGCCAGTAGATGGGAGTGGAAACGGCTGAAGCCTAAAGCTCCAAAGAATGGCCCTCCTCCTTGTCCACGCCTGGGCCACAGCTTCTCCCTCGTGGGGAATAAATGCTACCTATTCGGCGGACTTGCCAACGACAGCGAAGATCCCAAAAACAATATTCCAAGGTTGGCAGCTATACATAACCATAATTAGTCGGTCATATTGTTGTGCATGCTTTGCAGCACCTTTCATGCTCTGTCTCTGTTTTCCTGAAGCGGCGTAGTAGATTTGGATTAATAAGACTGGATTTTCTTAATACCAGAAGTGTTTTCATACCCAGAGTGTTTTTCCTTCCCCCGGTGTACAGATACCTGAATGACCTGTACACACTCGAGCTGCGTCCGGGCTCCAGCGTGGCAGGCTGGGACATCCCCATCACATACGGCGTGCTTCCTCCTCCTCGCGAGAGCCACACAGCCGTAGTGTACACAGAGAAAACCTCAAAAAAGTCTCGCCTCGTTATCTACGGAGGCATGAGCGGCTGCCGCCTCGGAGACCTCTGGACGTTAGATATAGGTAAGAAATACAGGAAGGTTAAAGAAATGATACCTCGATTGATAAGTGAATGTTATTAGCGGCTTTGCTCTACTGAACGTTTTGAGAACTTAGGAATTTTCCTCATTTTAGGAAACATCCATTGAGAAGAGTTCAGTTAGTGGCTTTTGTTTATTTATTTAGTAGTGTTAGACAATATTGACTAAAACCGTACGATTTAATTACAATGTAAACAAACTGCTAATCACATGTTTGTTTAATAAATAAAATAAATTTTAATTAAGTCAAATCCACTTTTATCAACTCGATATAACATACAGTTTTATGTCTCGGTGCAATGTTCCTCTTGTGCCGAGAAGTTACGAACGATCATTTCATAAACAAGTCTTGCCTCCTACAGACACACTGACTTGGAACAAGCCGGCAATCAGTGGCACTGCTCCGCTGCCTCGCAGTCTCCACTCTGCCACCACCATAACCAACAAGTGAGTGTCCTCAGGTCAAATTTATAAACGCTTATAAAATGTGACCCTGACTTTACTGTACAGTGTGCAGACAGAGCCGGGCTGTATTGTTTGATTGTAGACATTTTAATCTAAGAGATTTAGTGCATCTCTTTATAATTTAATCGTGAATAGTAACAGTGGGTTAGGTCAAAGCTAGTGATCAGGAGGTTGTGAGTTTAATCCCAGGAATGCTAGAGAGCCACTGTTGGGCCTTTTTAATCCAAGCCCTTAATTGTGAGCAGCGTTCTATAACACGGCTGGGGGTTTTGCGACGGTAACGCTTGGTGAGTGCACCTGACTCATAAAACTTGTGCCATCACAATCTCTCTTGAGGATGTACGTGTTTGGCGGTTGGGTGCCCTTGGTGATGGATGACGTGAAAGTGGCTACACATGAAAAGGAATGGAAGTGTACAAACACACTGGCATGCCTAAATCTGGGTAAGTTTTAATAGTGGCTATACTTAGCCTAGTGATTGCTGAAGAATACTTTAGGAATATGGATAAATGGAATTTCTCTCTCTCCGTCTCTCAGACACAATGACATGGGAGACTATTTTAATGGACACTCTGGAAGACAACATCCCGAGAGCCAGGGCAGGACATTGCTCCGTAGCCATCAACTCCCGACTGTATGTTTGGAGTGGCAGAGACGGCTACCGCAAAGCCTGGAACAACCAAGTGTGCTGCAAAGACCTCTGGTATTTAGAGACAGGTGAGGTTATTGGGTTTTATTTTTTTATTTTATTTTATTTTTTTTATATCTAATTAATTAATTATGCTCCTGAACTATTTGGGCAAATAGAGTTGAAAGAACTTTTGTGTCTCTCCCTTCCATCTTGGTTTCCCAATTAAAAAATGAAGCCGTGGTAGTAAATCATTATTTTGTGCTCTTTATGTAAACATTTGACTTGACTTGCACGTTTTCTACAGACCGTCCTCTGGCGCCCTCTCGCGTGCAGTTGGTTCGTGCCAATACAAGTTCTCTGGAGGTGAGCTGGGGCGCTGTGCCCACCGCTGATGCCTACCTGCTGCAGCTGCAGAAATATGAAATTCCAGCAGCGACGACGGCCTCATCCCCCAGCGTCACTCCCACTTCCTCGCTGCCCTCCAACTCCCCCAAGAGCCCGGCCCCAGCCGCCGCGGCCCCTGCCTCTCAGAGCGTGCCCGTCACAGGGGTCACCCTCATACCCCAGGTGCCCTCACCAACCGCGTCCATGCCTGTGAGCCCGCTCGCTGCAGCCTCACCGCGCGGTCCAGGTAAAAGTGGGTAGCGTCAGAGAAGTTATTTACAAAGCCGAGTTTGTGTGTGAAATTCGTACGACTCGTTTATGGTCTCCAGACAACTAAGCTGTATTATTTTAGTTTCGATAATAAAAAAAAAAAGCTAAGCTTCTTGACTTTTAGAAAATGTTTTACAACAAAGCTGGGTAGCTAATGCTGGTGAAATTTTCTTGTACAGATATGGGATAGCTAGCTGGCTTTTTACCAAACTGGGAAGACCGTTTTATTTTATATTTTTAAACAATTAAATATTGGAGATCAAACTATTATCAGTTTTACCAATAATATTTTTTTCCCATAATGGGTTATCGGTTTTGGTAATATTGGAAAACTGATAAATGGCGCCATCTTGTGGCCGCTTTACGTTTCGCTCAGCACTGCCATTGTAGCGCTGCATCTGCGGGGAGACGAGTCAACAACAATGTGCACGGAAAGTATACTTGCTTTGCTTTAATTAATAAACTTTATTTAACATAACGGTTATTAATATACAAATTAGATATTACATAAACTCTTTATGTAGTTTAAGCATCTTGGCGCTAAGAAGTAGACACAAACTCAGTCACGTAATCTGTTTACCTCGTCGATGCTTTTATTTTTGGGTGGGGGGGGGGGGGGCACTTTGTTAACAGTGCACTTTATTTTTTGCACTCTTTCAGACCCCTCTATTTATTGGTATATACATGAGTTTTGTTTTGTATGCTATGAGAGTGAAATTGACCAAATTGTTATAAATAAAATGGTTTGTTCAGTGTAGGTGTTATCGGTTCTGCATATCGGTTATCGGGCACATAAACATGCAAATCTCAGTATCGGTTATAAAAAATCAATATCGGTCGATCTCTCTCTCTATTTCTCTATTAAATGTTTGTGCTCATGTTATATATTGGTTTTAGGTTATTACATATATATTGTCTTCCCTTCTTGAACCTTCTCTATGCTTTTGCAGCCATCCTGAAAGTGGCAGCACCTCAGTCCGCTGCTGGGACTTCTATTGTCACCGTGCGTCAGGCCAATCAAGTGGGAAAATCCCCGGTTACAGTTGCATCACTTCCTGCTGGAGTCCGAATGGTCGTTCCTGCACAGAGCGCACAAGGAACAGTAAGTTATTTATATTTCTGAGCAGCCCACGGGGGGGAGGGGTGGGGAGCAGAGCAGTGTGTTCAGTCCAAGTTAACATTTTGTATTCGTTATGGCTATTTACTTTTACCACGTTAATTTTTTAAAAACCTTTAGAGATAACTTCCCGCTTGTCCTCTCTAGCCGATCGGGAGCAGCCCTCAGATGAGTGGCATGGCCGCTCTGGCTGCAGCGGCGGCTGCCACACAGAAAATCCCTCCTTCGTCATCAGCCACTATGCTGAATGTTCCAGCAGGAGCCACCATCGTGAAAACTGTTGCTGTCACTCCAGGCTCTGCAGCTCTTCCTGCTACAGTGAAAGTAGCCTCGCCAGTGACAGTGAGTGCCATTTTACAGCCTTATTTCTGCCTAAAAATTTTAAAGTGACCGAATAAAATCTGATCTTCATAATAGCTGTAGTATAACTCCTAAATCCTGTCACCTCGTCACAATGATGAGGTTAATATTTATCCACATCACAGAGAACTTCAGTCAGATTAAGTATTCTCTATGGACACGTTGACTTTGATTCTGCATTTAAGTCAACAGATGTTAGCTTTAAAAAAAACAAAAACAATTATTATACCTTGTCTACTCCCCAGTATCTTAAAATAAATGCTAGGCTGCAATATAAACGTCTTGTATTAGTGAGTAATACTTCAGTATTTCAGGTCTAATAAGGCTTGAGGTAATAGTTGAACATAAAATAAAATCTGAATAGTACCCGAGCCTACCAAATACCTGAGAAACGACGACCGCCAAACCTGAGCACCGTTCAGTGCTTTATTATAGGTGATAATCTTAGACATGAAAAATTTTACTTCAAATAGGTCTTTCTGATAAGGTTTAGAGCATTTAATTTTTTCTTTTTAGGTGCAGTTTCACCTATCTCCTTTACTTGCTTCTGTCCCTGTGTATACTGAAGTCTCACTGATTTATTTCCCCCCTCCCCCCAATCAAGGTGAGCAACCCAGCCACCCGCATGCTAAAGACGGCTGCAGCTCAAGCTGGAACTTCTACCATCACAACTCCTAACACGCCAACACGTCCCATCATCACCGTGCACAAATCGGGCACGGTGACTGTGGCCCAGCAGGCTCAGGTGGTCACCACTGTGGTTGGAGGAGTCACTAAAACAATCACGCTTGTCAAGAGCCCGCTCACTGTGGGCAGCGGCGGCACTCTGGTAAGGATCGAGCACTGAGAGAGTTGTCTTAGCTGGTCTGCTATTTCCAAAGAACTAGAGTGACGTGTTACTGTGAAGAAATAATCGAGTTGATGAGTGTTATAGGAGTACAAATGATGCATGTGATACTTGAGTGAAGTGGATCATGAAGTTAATTCCTATGTCAATATGATGGACGCTATCATTGTCTGTTAAAATTGGTGTTTGCACTTAGTTTTCCTTGATCATTTTGAGTTATAATTCAGCGAATGTTCATAAAGTAAACTTTTGTGTGCTTTCTTCTCAGATCTCTAGCCTTGGGAAGGTGATGTCCATGGTCCAGACAAAACCAGTACAGACCGCTGCCGTGACAGGCCAGGCTGGCAGCCCTGTCACACAGATCATTCAGGTCAGCTTACCAGAATTAATTCATTTCTTACATTGGTTCTAGATCGGTTTTCAAAAGACCATGGAACAGATGACTGACTTGACTTTATTTTCCCAGACGAAGGGTCCTCTGCCTGCAGGCACCATACTGAAGCTAGTCACCTCAGCAGATGGCAAACCCACTACCATCATCACTACCACACAGGGGGGTGGTACTGGCACAAAACCAACCATTCTGGGCATCTCCCCTACCACCACTAACAAGCCTGGCACCACCATCATCAAAACCATACCGATGTCTGCCATTCAGCAGGGAGCTGCAGGTTTGTCTTACCGCAAGTTCGGTGAGCTATAACTCTTGCCACAGGTTGGGTTGGTCTGGTTCTTGTTGTGCTGAATTAAATGTTTTTCTTTATGCTTTAAAGATGTGCTTTCTGTAGTGATTTCCCCCCGACCCTATTTTTGACAGGTGCTACCAGTAGCACAGGTATAAAGTCTCCTATCACGATCATTACGACCAAAATGATGACGCCTGGAACACCAGGAAAAATAATCACAGCAGTACCAAAACTGGCTACTGGAACTGCACAGCAGGGAGTGACTCAGGTAAGGTCCTCTTTAACCCATGTCCTCGTAGCCAAGGGAAATAAAACTAAAACATACACTAACGGTTAAAAGTTTGTGGACACTCGACTGAAATGTTTCTCAAGGGGTATGATTACATTTTTGAAATCGGTGTTGTAGACAAAATTATAATCGTGCCAAACATATTCAGTTCTTTCATTAGGAAACTAACATTTTATTTACAAAAAATATATATTTTATCATGAGTACATTTGAAGATGCTGATTAGTCTGACCAAGTGGTGTTGTAGTACAGTAATAATTAGTGTCAGTAAGGATTCTCTTACTGTAAGTGTGACCTGCTGGGATGAGTTTATTTAAAAAGGAAAAAAAAAAAAAAGTTTATTTTTGTGTTCTTTTTTTTTTTTTTTTTTTTCCCCAGGTGGTCCTGAAGGGGGCGCCAGGGCAGCCTGGCACCATTCTTCGCACTGTGCCCATGGGCGGTGTGCGACTCGTTTCTCCTGGTACCGTTTCTGCTGTCAAGCCCACAGTTACCACACTAGTAGTTAAAGGCACCACAGGTGACACAAGGCTATTAACATATTAAATAGCAATAACATATTACTGCATATTTATAATGACGTACTTCCTATAATGAGATTACTGGCCCTCTTTGGAATTTTTTTTCTCCAATTAATGGGATTTCTAACGTTCTCGCCCTGTGTCTGTGTAGGAGTAACTACTCTTGGCACTGTGACCGGAACAATCTCAACCAGCCTGGCAGGGGGCAATGTTCCCACTGCTAATGCTAGCCTGGCTACTCCCATAACCACCCTGGGCACCATCGCCACACTCTCCAGCCAGGTGATCAGCCCTACAGCTATCACTGTGTCTGCAGCCCAGACAAACCTGACTACTGCACCTACAGTGGCTATACAGGTACTGCACATGCATGCTGTTCAGTCTGTCAAGTTAAATCCTTTAATCTGTCATAGTTCTAATGTTAATCTGAATGATTATGATGATTTTTTCCTCTCTTGTAGGCAGCTACACAGCCCACTCAGGTGACGCTGATAAGCACCCCCAGTGGTGTTGAGGCCCAGCAGGACCTCCCTGTGTCCATCCTGGCCTCTCCCACCTCTGAGCAGCCCTCCACCACAGGTGCTGAAGCAGGCGACACCCCAGGTGAAGTGACTCTGGTCTGCTCCAACCCACCGTGCGAGACCCACGAAACCGGTACCACCAACACGGCCACCACAGCTTCCGCCAAGATCGGAACCGAGCGCGTGTGCTCTAACCCACCTTGCGAGACACACGTGACCGGAACAACCAACACGACAACCACGGCGTCATCCGACATGGGCCGTGTGCAGCAAGTATGCAGCAACCCGCCGTGCGAAACACATGAAACGGGCACTACAAACACATCTACGCAGGCGTCCTCCAACATGGGCAGTGCGGAGACCAACACGGTACAGAGAGTGTGTTCTAACCCGCCATGTGAGACCCACGAAACCGGCACCACCAACACCGCTACGCAGGCATCTTCGAGTATGGGCAGTGGGGAGACTAACACTGTACAGAGAGTGTGTTCCAACCCACCTCATGAAACCCACGAAACGGGTACCACCAACACCGCTACGCAGGCATCTTCGAGTATGGGCAGTGGGGAGACTAACACTGTACAGAGAGTGTGTTCCAACCCACCTCATGAAACCCACGAAACGGGTACCACCAACACCGCAACGCAGGCATCTTCGAGTATGGGCAGTGGGGAGACCAACACGGTACCGAGAGTGTGTTCCAACCCACCATGTGAGACCCACGAAACCGGCACCACTAATACACCTACACAGGCTTCATCCACCATCGGATCAGGGCAGAATGGCACGGTGCAGAGAGTGTGTTCCAACCCGCCATGTGAGACTCATGAGACCGGCACCACCAACACGGCTACTACCGCCACTAGCAGCCTCGAGTCAGCCGAAGGAACAGGTATAGCTGATTATCTCTCTCGGGTTCCTAGGAAATATTGACATGTTGGCTAGCCAAATTGAAGTCAAAAGCCTTTTAAGAGCCAAGTACTGCACTTATATTCTATAGTTTAGGCTTAATTATTATAGTTAATGCCTGTCACACACTGGACTTCCCATTTTGATTGGCCTTTTCCAACAGTGCATAAGATATATAAAAAAAAAAAGCTGGGTTGTAATTGATCAGTTTTTCAAGGTGGTGCTTGGTTTATTGGGAAAATATTGCATATCCTGAACTTTTGCTGCAGGATTATCTGCATTTTTGCAGACGTGCTGATGGTCAAAATGTATTATTTTTTTCCCCCCAGTTGCTTATATATTATAAACATTATGTTTGTGTGTATTATGATCAGCTTTGCGGAACTGGTTTGTCTTGCAGCGCAACAGAGTGGTAACGGACAAGACGCTGGCACCAGTGCAGAGGCAACTTCGTCGACAGAATCTGCCAATCCCCCGATTCAGAGCAGAGCCATCACCACAGTGACTCAGGCCACGCCCACCCCAGGACCCTCCGTTCCGGTAAGTCTTGATATGTTTCAAGTTGTTTTAACTAGAGGTCGACCGATATTGATTTAAAAAAAAAAAAAGACACCACGGAACACACCTTTTTATTTATAACAATTATGGCAATTTCACTTCCTCCTTGCATACAAAACAAACATCTTGTATATACATCAAGCAAGTATATTTTACCTGTGCGCGTACGCGGTTGTTGACTGGACTCTCTTCAGATTTAGTGCTCCTGCACGCAATTCTCAAAATGCTCACAAGGTGGTAGCATTTATCGGTGGATCTGATATTACAAAACTGACATCTGATAATGGAAAAATGCTTTAATGTCGGAAAATATTGGCAAAACCGATTATCGGTCAAGCCCTAGTTTGAACTTTTACTCGGACAGTGTTCATCTGTTCAGTGACTACAGTGAACTCGTTAAATTAAGGGTTTTGGTGCAGGAAGTAAAGTCCTTTCTTAGTTTGCACAATTTTGCCATCTAGATTACCTGAATGCTAATCAATATGTTACGCTGCCCTTTTACTGTACTATGATTGTGGAGGTTCAATACTTATCCCACTGTATATATTAATACGGATGGGATGACCATAAACAGACCTGACTCGTGCCGTTTTTATTAATATACTTATTTCACCCCCCGCTGCCCCTGCAGGAAATCTCATCCATGGCAGGCTCCGTTGCTGTAGTGGAGGGCTCTGGTGAAGCCGAGGCAATGGAGCAGGGAGACTCTGAGGCAGTAGCGATGGGTGAGGAGCCCATGCAAACCGAGGGCGAACTGGGTGAAGACGGAGCTGTCCGAGTCGTTGCTATTGAGGAGGGTGCTGCCGGTGAGGCGGGCACCATGCTGCAGGTTCATGTTGCCATGGAAGCACAGCCGGGTCAGGGAGAGCAGGCTGAGGTAGGGATGGGCGTGCTCGCCAGAACGTATTGCAGTACGGATGTTTAGGTTTACTAAAAACGAGCAAAATTGTAGTGCCATGATTGAAAAAGAAAATTAAAAATCCAAAAGTTATATAAAAACACTGAGAAATTGAACAGTGTTGACTTTAATATCTCTTAATGTCATCAGATTTTTTTATTTACCAAATGTTACGAGTAAATGAGTTATTCGGGAAATGTTATAATATAATGAACTTGACTATATGTCTACTACATCGTACAGATCACTGTACTACTACAATAATGATCGTTTTATGTATTTGTTTGTTTATTTAATGAATATAATTGATCATGTCTGCAGATGGAGCAGGGCGGTGAGGGCGCGGAGGCCGTAGCTCTGGCAGGGCAAGACTCCGAGGCCTTGGCGCTGCCTCAGGAACTGATGTCAGCTGAGGGGCAGCAGACCACGCTGATGGTGACAGGACTGACCCCAGAGGAACTGGCCGTCACTGCTGCAGCAGAAGCTGCTGCTCAGGCTGCAGCCACAGAAGAGGCCCAGGCGCTCGCCATACAAGCCGTGCTACAGGCAGCCCAACAGGCCGTGCTCAGTGAGTCATCATCTTACAGCCTAAGCTTTAACAGGATGCTCACTACGAGAGTCGAGTTGGTGGAAACAGCATTGGAGCTAAATTTGTATTTTTATTTATTTTATTAACACCCCCCCCCCCCCCCCCCCCCCTCTTCTTTTAGATGAAGGAGACTCTGGACAGGACGGTCAGCAGACCACCACCATTCCCATCGTACTGACGCAACAGGAACTGGCTGCTCTGGTCCACCAACAGCAGCAACTCCAGGAGGCTCAAGCAGCCGCTGCAGCTGCAGCAGCCGCTGCCCAGCAGTTGGCAGCCGATTCTGGCACGGCAACCTTACCCACCGAGGGCCTGGCACCCGCAGACAGCCTCAACGACCCCATGACTGAGAGCAATGGCCATGAGATGGCCGCCGCAGCAGTAACCGCGGCCGTGGCTCAGCTTCTCCCCAGCACTTCTGCAGAGAGTGAGGAAAACAAAACATGCAATCAAAACCATAGTCTGTAATGGATACAAGGATAAAACTAATGGCCTTAAGAAGAAATTTGAAAGTCCTGCACATTTTATGCCATAGCAAAGAATAAAATGTCCGTATTTACAAATGCTTGCTTTTCACGCAGCTTTGGCTCCATCGAGTACACTTGCCCCGTCCCAACCCATGGTGGTTGCCAGCCCTGCAAAGATACAGGCCGCCACTACGCTTGCTGAGGTGGCCAATGGCATTGAGTCTGCAGCTGGGGTGAGCTGACTAATCCCCCCACACACACTTTCACTATTCTATGTCATTAAGTGTTTCGGAAGTATGTGCTGGTCACTTAAGTGCTTGGGTTTCTTTCTCTTTTGTCTGATATTAACAGAAGCCAGGAGTGCCCCCTGCAGTCGTGAAACCGCCAGTGAAGAAAGAAAATCAGTGGTTTGATGTCGGAATCGTCAAGGTGACCAACACGGTCGTCACACACTATTACGTCCCAGCAGACGATTCAGAGGTTACTGATGTGAGTTGGATTTTTCTCTCCTGCCGTGAATGACAGATTTGTCTCACTATTATATATTATATCTTGAGCCATGTGTGAACAGCCGTGTGAGTGAGGTTGCCTTTTATTTTGCAGGATGATTCTGGGGCCATACCAGACTACAGTCAAATGAAGAAAGTGGAGCTCTCTCCCGGCACAGCGTACAAGTTCCGTGTGGCCGGAATCAACGCTTGTGGCCGTGGAACGTTTTCTGAAGTTTCGGCGTTTAAGACCTGCTTGCCTGGCTTCCCAGGAGCACCGTGTGCCATTAAAATCAGCAAGGTGAGCTTTTTTTTTTTTTTTTTTTTTTTTTTTTTTTTTTTTTTTTTTTTTTTTTTTAAATAGACACTTAAATTTTCATGCCTTCTCTGTTCTTTCTTTCACGTTTTCATTCATTGCACATTGTGGTGTGTCTCTCCCCTCTTTCCCTTACCCCCCCTCCTAATCAGAGCCCTGATGGTGCTCACCTCACCTGGGAACCTCCGTCTGTGACGTCAGGGAAGATCATAGAGTACTCCGTCTACCTGGCCATCCAGAGCTCTCAGACGACCGAGGCAAAAGCATCTGCCCCGGCTCAGCTGGCCTTCATGCGGGTGTACTGTGGCCCAAACCCCTCCTGCCTAGTCCAGACCTCCAGCCTGTCCAATGCCCACATCGACTACACCACCAAACCAGCCATCATCTTCCGCATTGCCGCTCGCAACGAGAAGGGCTACGGCCCTGCTACGCAAGTCAGGTGGCTACAAGGTGAGTCGACATAATGTAGTAGTTATTGTTGTTAATAATAATAATAATAATAATAATAATGATAATAATAATAATAATAATAACGTATGCCACAGAATGCCAATAAAGTATTTTGTCGTTTTGATTTGCTAAATGATAACTAGTTGTATCGTCTGACAAGTTAAAAACACACCTGATGCATCACACATTGCCCAGCCCTACTGTTTATCTTAGTATTACACATCTTACACCTTATTTTAAAAATGCTTACTTAAATTGTTCTACATTCAGAGCAACAGTTTTGCTTGCTTTTTTTTTTTTTAGTACTTTGTAGTGGTGACGTTGGACAAAGAAAATTATATTTTGTTTATATATGTTGTATGTTTGAGAGAACACGGAGAAGTGTGCTGTGTTTGTAAGCCAGGAATGTGTGTGATCTTTTCTAGAAACCAGTAAAGATGGATCTGCTGCCAAACCTGCAGCGAAGAGACCGGTCTCATCTCCTGATACGTGAGTATTTCATTGAAATACCATGAATACGTACATGGGTTAAACACTATCTAGGGTTCAATTCAGTTTTATTTGTATAGGGCTTTTTATAATAGACATTGTCTCAAAACAGCATTACAGAAATATATAAACACGGTATACAGATATTAAAAATACGAATTGATCCCAATTGAGCAAGCCGGTGGCAAGGAAAAACTCCCTAAGATGTTAAGAGGAAGAAACCTTGAGAGGAACCAGACTCATAAGGGAACCCGTCCTCATCTGGGTAACAGATAGTGTGAAAAAGTTCATTATGGTTTTATATGAAGTCTGTTTGGCCTTAGAAGCAGCCGTAGTCCCAGCAATCTGGAATTGGAATAGATGAGAGCTCCATCCAGAGGTAGGACATCCGAAACGGATCAGGCATGTCCGGAGAGCAGAGAGGATCGGGATCTCTAGTATCTCCATAAAATCGTGTGTGGCTCGACAGAAGGAGAGAGGGAGAGAAAAGATTATTAGGACTGTGCTTAAGGTAACAAAGTCTAGTCATGGTAGGCTTGAGTAAATAAATACGTTTTAAGCCTAGACTTAAACACTGGGACTGTGTCTGAGTCCCGAACACTAATTGGAAGACTGTCCCATAACTGTGGGGCTCTATAAGAGAAAGCTCTTCCCCCTGCTGTAGCCTTCGCTATTCGAGGTACCGTCAAATAGCCTGCATCTTTTGATATAAGTAGGTGTGGCGGATCATATAAAACCAAAAGGTAGCTTAGATACTGTGGTGTGAGACCATTTAGTGCTTTATAGGTTAATAATAGTATTTTATAATTAATGCGAGATTTCACTGGGAGCCAATGCAGTGGTGTTAAGATAGGAGTGATGTGGTTGTATCTTATGGTTCTAGTAAGGACTCTAGCAGCTGCACTCTGGACTAACTGGAGTTTTGTTTAGGCACCTACTGGAACATCCATGGATCTACCCTAAAATGTGATTCAGTGGCGAATAAATTGTTATTCTTTTAATAAATTGTTATTATAAAATATCTTTTGGGCCTGGGTGAACAGGCTCGCACAGATGCACAGTGAGAAATTTAGGAGCCGGCAAAAGTCATTGCAATTTGATGAAGCGTTTTCTTTTGAGTGATTAAACGTCACCATTCTGTTTTAAACAGGGACGAACTAACAATTAAAAGGGTTTTTATATTAGGTTGTGTTTTTTAGGGGCAATTTACATGACTGTGTTTTCGACTAAAAACGGGAAACTTTGTACGTGTTTTGGCTGTTCGTTTACACGACGATGGCGTTTTGGGGCCTGAAAACGCAAACTTTTGAAAATCAGGTTTCAAAGTGCAAGTTTTTGAAAACGATGCCGTTATCGTCTCTGTGTGAACGTATAAAAACGAGAATTTGTGAAAGCGACGACGTCATGCGCACGTGTATTATGTGTTCAGTCTATAGGCGTGTGCGCTAGGACTTCAAAACAATGGTGGACTACAGGACTGTGTTTGTGCTGTTGGAGATTTTGAGTGTATTGACGCTTTTCCAGCAAAGTGTAGATTTACCACATCACTACTACGACCAGCGGAGACGCTTTTATTACATACGCCACATTATTAACACACGTCTACACCGACGAAGGGGTATTCAAAACCTTATCATTGTCTTTAAGATTCTGTTTTGGGGTATGTGTCCCTTTATTGTTAATAAAATATAGAAAGCAGATAGACTGCCTGTGTCTCACCATTTGATTCGTATTTGTACATTTGTATATGTGTAAAAAAAAAAAAAATTTCAGTGTTTAAAAATGAACAAGCTTTAACAGAATTCTGACCTGGACCACAAGAAAAGATTCAGTTGAAGACAGAAAAAGTCATTTCCACTATTGGGGGGGGGGGGGGGGGGGGGGGGGCACTTCATGCACATTTCATGCACATTATATTACATTAGGGACGTCTCGACATTCATTAACCAAGAAAAATAAGCCGCATCCATGCTTGACGAGCGTGAGTTTGCTTGACGAGCATGCTTGACGAGCATATTCGACGTGTTGACGGAATTTCCACTGAAACAGGGAGTCAAGGCGTGGCATATCAAGTGGCTCCGCCCCCCTTTTTTAAATAGCCAGTAGCGTTTAGCTTACCTCACAGCTCGGACTAAGCTGTACTTGACAAATTTTAATTGAAAAAATCGAAAGTGAATGAATTCAAGCCGTTTCCTTTTTAACTTTTTTTTTTTTTTTTAGACTTGCAGTCGGAAAACGGAATAAAATGCATGCGTTCGATCAGCCAAAGACATGCTTATGAGCCTTGCGTGATTTTCATCTCAACTTCGGCAACGTGACTTATAATTTGTGGGCAGGACACTTCAGATTCTACAGTGTGTTCGATTGGACAGAAAATCTGATAAGATCAACATTGTTAATCCGTATCGGTGAGAGAGACGGACCGAAAATTTTGCACTCGCATATCTTCTAAATGCGGATTTTGTCATTGTTTTGGAGTGCACTAGCTTATAGATAACCTTAAGGCTTATTAAACATTCATACTAAGAGCCACAAAACATCAATTTAGATTTCATGGGGACTTTTATGGGGATGAATGGCTTGAGAAGTACACTTTTAGTCTAATCACTTCTGACTTCTCACCCTTTCAAACAGCTATCATGAAATGATGACCACTTCTTCAGATTGTCTTGTTTTATTGCCATAAACTACTACGTGATAATCACTAGTGGTTAAGTGCTTATGCTGACCTTTGTAGGCAAGGAATTTGATGGATGAAACTGGGCCTTCAGAATTATTTATGTTTTTATTTAAATAACCCTGTTCTAGATTTCTCAGTTTCTACCAAAAGAAATGATTTTAAAATGTCGTGTAAAATGTCTTCTTCCCCCCTTTCTTTTTCTTCCCACTCTCTACAGGAAAGGTACCGGTCCAAAAAAGGCCAGAGCCGACCAGTGAGAGATTTTGACGTGCCCCTCCCCCTTTGAGACCAAGACCCCTGACCGAAATCCTTCCTGCTGAATGCCCTCCCCAGCCTTATTAAACCCACATCCCCCTACCACTTCCAACTTAACATGAAATGACAGCGGGGGGGGAAAAAAAAAAAAAAAAAAAAGGAGAAAGATCAAGATAATCTGTTTGTGCCCTACCCCAATCATCACTGGACATCCTGGTGCCATGGACGCCTTATCGCTTCGACTGTGTTAAAATGAAACCGTATTATAAATGTTTCTTCACACAAACAGTTAAAAGCACATTCTTTTTGCTTTGTCCTGGAAGTTTCGTGTGATAAATTTCCAATGGCAGCATTCAGTCAAGTTAACTGTCTTGTTTTTCTGTAGTTTGTTTTTTTTTTTCTCCTCCTTCCTTCATGTTCTTTTATTTTATCTTACAAGCAATAGATAAAAAAAAAAACACAACTTTTGCTCTTCAGCCAGTTTTTTTTTTATTTTATTTTTTATTTTCAAGTCTCTATATTTCAGTTGGACACAGACAGACGTTTGATGGTAACTGAAGAGGGAGAAAGCCGACAATGAAGCTACACCTGGAAATCCATTGAAGGATGGTTGGATGGATGGGGGGGGGAAGCAACAACACAGCACTTGGTGATGCTTCTGAAGACAAAAAACTTTTTCATTTTAAGACATCTGTAATTGTATATTCAATCCGAGTCCAGTAGCCTGTTATTACATCACTGTGTTTTTTCATTCATAGCGAAGAGGGAATTGGAGAACTGTATTTTGTAACGAAGCTATAAGGACTCCGATCCTTGTAGAGGGGGAGGCGTATGACTTTTTTTTTTTTTTTTTTTTTTTTTTAAATTGCATTGAAATGCATCTTGTATAAAGAAGGGGAGGGGGGATCCCATAAATAGTAAGAAGTGATGCAGAAGCTCGCTGTGTGTGGTTTATTTTTGTATTTTTTTCTTCTTTTTTTTAAGCAGAGAAAAATGTTCCCTTTATTGTGTACGTGTGCATTTGCTCCGTTTTAAAAACGCGTTTCCTGCTCATTCCTATAGTCAGAGTGTCACGTGGGATCCCATGGCCGATTGTCCTGTGTGCCACGGAATTTTCTCCATCCCACCTTTAAGGAATATTTCAAAATGATGATTCAGAAATTAAAGATTGACGTGAACTTTTTCTACTCACTTTGGAGAAAGACTATCCATTTAAACCATGCTTTAGCATACTGAACATAGGTTTTTCATTCTTTGTTTCTTTATGCATTTTTTTTTTTCTCCTTCCCCTTCCAACTTGTATATTGTTGATCATTTAAAGGAGTGTGTTGCTGGAAGGCTGTTTGTTCTTTTTGTTTTCTTCTCTTCCTGTTAACCTTTTCACTAGTCCATAGTTTATGTAAACTTTGCTTTTTAAAAAAAAAAAAAAAAAAATTTTTAAAAAGCATTTGTTTTGTTTTGTTTTTTTGTTTTTTTTTCCCCCTCCCATGCTTGTTTGTGAGCTGGTTTAGAAGTAAAAAGCGAACTTGGGATTCTTCTCATCATGGGGAAAATGTCGCAAGCATTTTCATTCATCTTGGGAGCGGTTGATTTTTTTTATTTCATTTTTCTCCCTCCTTTTTTTGGCAGATGGTTTCGGCGTGCAGGGTACAGATGGATTACCAGTGTCGGATTGAGTGCTGATACGGGCTGAGTTTTTGTTCATTGTGTTCAGTTGGATGGCTCAATTCCGATCCTGGACCAGCATACTCGCTCTGAAACGTGATTTTGCATTACGACCCCCCAGTTTCTAGAATGATGTTTGACTGACTGAAAAGTGCACCGATAATGTGTCTAAATGGGGAAATGGAGAGAAAAAAAACAACATTGGTTTGCTTTTCTGACAATTTTGTGGGAAAATAATGGATTATTGGCACAGCCAGCGGTTGAACTCAGTTGTAAATTAGTTCTTTCACGTAGCAAGAAGTAAAACAAAACTCCGCCTTTTTATATAATTATCTGTAACAAATGTTTTTACATGTTGTCATCTATTGATTGCTTTTGTGTCTTGACATATAAAAGTAATGGAAATCTGTCTCTGTGTTCATTTGTGTCATGTTGCTTAACATCGAGTTTTGTTTTGTTTTGTTTTTTCCTGTGGGTGTTAGAGGTTTCTTTGGATTATGTACAATTAATATAAAAGACCAGCAAGAATATTAAGTGTACTTTGTAATCAGAAATAGAAAGGAGGGACTGCGGTAGGGTTTTAACGCTGTTTATGCACACATGCCTACTTTCCAGCGATAATAAAACATTTTAGAGAATACTGAACACTGGTTTATGGAGTTGGCTCGTCGTCTATAATGCAAAACGCAAATCGTGTGGGTTGGGCCTTCTGAGGTGCCGTAGCGCTATGCTTCTGTCTCCATGGAAACGCTGCGAACTCGTTAGGGCGAGATTAGCTGCTTGTTTTGCACTGAGTATTTAGCTTGGTTAGTAAAGTATAACGTCGGGTTAGCATGTATTTTAAATATGTGTATTATTTATAGTATCGACTTTTATTTAAATAAAACACGAAGTCTTATTTGGTGAACGAAGCAAGTTAGCTTTACGGGTTAGCTGCTTTGGGCTCGTGCCATGGATCAGTACAGTATTCTCGGTAGGATTGGCGAAGGAGCGCATGGAATTGTGTTCAAGGCCAAACATATCGAGGTAAACACGATGCACAGTTTTATAAATGATGATTTCTTCGCTTTTAAGGGTTGTTACTGTATCTAGCATTCTCTGTTCAAGCCGTTTGGAAAAATACCCAGCTGACGCGCTGGACTGACGTCATCTCTATGCGCCTGCCATAGTCTTCAATACAGTTTCTGACTGTATCCAGTGTGGTGTTATCAATGATTTTTTTGTTGTTTTTTTTTAATCACAGTGAGGTTCCCCTCCCTGTTCTGGACGTACCCCCCCCCCCCCCCCCCCCCCCCCCCCCCCCCCCCCATGTAATCAGGGTTTTACAGGTCTCCAGCAAAATCTCCATATTTTTGTGATATTTTTCTAATTTTCTTTCTTTTTACCATGGTGTGCACATATTTCTTTGGGGTGTCTTTGATTCGGCGAATAATAATACAAATCATTGCTTGGGAAACAAGTTCACTGTGGTGCGCATGCGTCCCCCCCCCCCACCCACATTTTATAATAATAATAATAAAGTCATCAAAACTCTGGAGTAACACAAATGGAACTATGGGAATTATGTTGTGATTAAAAAAAAATCCAAAAGAAATCAAAATAATTAAATATTTTAGCATCTTTAAAGTCGACGCCCTTTTTCATTAGAATTTCCAGAAATGTATGCTTGGCGTTTTCTCAACCGATTTCTTGAGGAATTTCCCTGAGATGCTTTTTAAACAGTATGAAAGAGGTTCCCATCTACTCTGGACACTTATCGGCTGCTTTTCGGAATATCCCCCGAGTCGTCCGTTTAAAATTTTTTTTTGGTAAATATAATGTTCTTTTTTTTTTTTTTGAAAGAAACGAATACTTCGGCATGATTATATTTTGTGTCTATGACACCGATTTCACACGTTTAATCACACACCTTCATATCAAAAGGTTTTTAACATGAGAAACATGTCAGTCGAGTGTCCACAAACCTTTGACCGGTAGTGTAGTTCACGAAGTTAGATAGATAAAACTTGCTTTAAAAATCGAAGACGTTCAAGTTCCACACTAGGTTGTTTGTCACTGTAGGAACTGTCTGTTTTGCTAAACATTTTCCCAGCAACCCTTACTTACTTTATTTGCAGAATAACATTCGTTTGAGGAATGTTCCTGTAATCGAATTCAGAATGCAAAATATTGAAACGTTAGCGATACTGTTTCGACACACAATTATCAAGTGGCAGTGAGTGCGAAAGCGTGGTTTTACCCTTTATCGCTTATAGGAGATCCCCTTTAGGAGAAATGTTACACCCTCCCACTTGAACTGGAGGTTTTAATTGGTTTTTCTACTGAGTCAGACCCATCTCTTATTACCTGAAGTGCTGGGTCGCCACCCCAGCAGTTTGAAAAGCACCAAGTCCAATGCCAGCTCGCCCCGTTGCTCCGCCCGACCGGTCTGCAATACGACCCGTATCCACTCCTTTTTCCTCTCCCAATCCTTGCAACATATCAACAGGAACGGTTCTGTACACTGTAGATCCTACCCATATTTCACTCACCCTTTGTTTACCGTGTTTACGGAAAATTGATTAGATTCGGATTCTTTTCTTTAAAACAAGCTCTAGGTGGAAGTGACTTGCTTTTCCTCCATGCAACATGGAGCCAAAGCTATTCCCATTTGCCACAAAGGAAATAAACCAAACCAAATAAATAAAACAACCCATGACTCTCCTACAGCGGCAAGCCCCAGGTGTTTTATTCCTTACCTGTCTCATGCCATTTATCTATCCGTTAAATACCTACTGTTTTTTAATTCTGCAGTTCATTAGCTTTTTCTTCCTCGCTTGTTTTTGTGTGTGTGTGTGTGTCTAGACAGGAGAGACGGTGGCACTGAAGAAAGTGGCCCTACGAAAGCTAGAAGACGGGATTCCCAACCAAGCACTGAGAGAAATTAAAGCACTTCAGGAAATTGAAGATAACCCATACGTGAGTGTGTTTAAAACCTTAAAAGATTTGGCTTTTTTATTTTAAATACACATATTTCTGGTTCAAAAACTTTCCATCTCTACAGAATGAAAAGGTGTTAGTCTAGGTCAGTTTAGTGCCTCTTAACATATGGGTCTAGCGCTTGATTACGTTTTTGTTTTACGATATCTGATTAGTTTCTTGGTGTAAATTGAATGATCACTGAATAAATGTAGCTGCTGGGTAGCTCCACATTCTCAGGACTTGGTTAAAATATGTACAGTGATATCTACAGTGATGATTTAAATGAACATGAACTAGAAAATGATCAAGAAAAACCTCTCAAAGGCCACGGATTTGCTTTCTTCCCCAGGTAGTAAAGCTGAAGGATGTGTTCCCACACGGTACCGGCTTTGTGCTGGTCTTCGAGTACATGCTCTCGGATCTGTCGGAGGTTATCCGGAACTCTCAGAGACCCCTGACTGAATCTCAGGTCAAGGGCTACATGATGATGTTACTCAAAGGGGTGGCTTTCTGTCATGAGAACTCCATCATGCACAGGGTATGATTGCAGCTTCACTTTTTTTTTTTTTTTTTTTTTGGGGGGGGGGCTTAATGTTGTCATCTCAGAAACCAGGCATTTGGAGAGATTACATTTAGATTAGATTTAATAGTAATAATAGACATGTAATGATTCTGGTTGAACTAAAATCTAATCGTACCACAGTGCTGCTGAATTGTCTCGTCTGATTGGTCAGAATTTCCTACAACAGCATGTCCGATGGTAATTCCAGCTGCAAGACACGTCTAATACGTTGTCGTTTCTATAGTAACGACTTATGCAGGGACTTGTCTGACAGGCGCATTAGAAACGTGTGTAAATGTTGACATGTTGGAATTTTTTCTGTAAGGAGACATTTTATTTAACATTTTTGGAAGGAGTCTCCAGTGTCAGCGCTTTGTATAGCTGTTCCTTAACGTTTTCAGACGTGTGAAAGTGTTTACGAGGGAAGACTCGTTTCGGGGACGTTCCACAACGTTAAATGTAACTATAAACTGATAAAAAATTTTTGTAAAAATTCAAGTACCTGGTGCCATTCTTGAATCAATAATGATGGTAATTGTTGGCAGATTTCTGTGGTGTAAGAAGATTAAACCACTTCCGTGCTTCCTGTTAGTGGAAAATAAGAGTAACTCTGCTTGGTCTCACCACCCTGTAGTCGATTATTTTCCTATAACAGCGCATCCAGAGAGTGTTTTAGTCCTCTCTTGTGTCTACGTTGTTTCTCCACGTAATAAAACACATTGTGTTATATACATACTGTTTATATGCAGGATCTGAAGCCTGCAAACCTTCTAATCAGCTCGACAGGTCATTTGAAGATTGCTGATTTTGGTCTGGCCAGGCTTTTTTCCAATGAAGGAGAGAGGCTTTACAGCCATCAGGTGGCCACAAGGTGAGTAATAGGGTTATTTACTAGTTTAGTTTTAACCTAACACTTTTACCAACCGAATTCCTTCTACTGGTTGTTAATTCAGTATAGAGCCACTCAAAAACACTTCCAGCCTCTCGGTGTTGTCTTTGCTAAGTGGTTCCTTGTTCCTGTGTGTGAACCAGCACATGAAAGCTGAAAACAGATTCTTTTGTTGTGAAAAATTGTGTTGCAGGTGGTACAGAGCTCCAGAGCTTCTATACGGTGCTCGGAAATATGACGAAGGAGTAGATCTCTGGTATGATACGTCAATGCTCCGTCTCACGGTTGTACACGTTTAACAACAAAAGATGGTTTTCGAGAATATATGAGTATAAATGAAAAAGAGAAGCTCACCGTCCGTATGGTTCGGGTGATTTACGTTTGCTTTAATCTTACAGCATGATGGATTCGATTTCTTGGTTTATAATTCCAGCAGAAAAACACGCATTAAAGAAGCAGTTTGTAATTTTTAGACTTCTGTTGCCAGGTTATAATTCCACCAGCAAAAGTAAGATTAATTATAATGAAAAAAATATATATATATAGCTGCAAGCAGAGATTAAAGGGGCCAAGCACCAAAGGCGCAGCAAGAGCAATGTGGAGCCCAAAGATCACAAAGAGAATCAGAGAAAGAGAAATAGAAATGTACATGAATGAATAAAAGATAGATCCAGAAGCACAGCTGAGAATAAGATTGAACAGGAAATGAACAGATTGGAGGTATTTATTTGCATGCCAAGAGGTTGAAAGGTTAGTGCAATGCTGAGCCACAAAAGAAAGGAACCAGATGATTGCGCACACTTTTAAGAACGTGCACCGAACGGGAATCGAACCCAGGACCGTTAGAATCGGTGCTTATCGCTGATCACAGTGCGCCACACAGGTGATACGTGTGAAACTTGATGTTCACGAGAGCTTCCAAGGTGAGAATGAGTACACAAAACCATTAGTTAGAATGTTAACAAATATGAATATCAAAGTTCTGTTGTGTCATTTCCGTGCGGCTCTGTCCACTGATCATCAGGTAAGAAATGGACCAAATTTGAACGAGGCGTAGCGAACAAAAAAAGAATACTGTACATTTCAAAATGGTGACTACTGTAATGGGTGGAATCTTAATCTAAGATATGGACTGTGATCAGCATGAGGAGAGTAATCTGATGAGCTCAATTTCTTTTCTCTAGGACAAAGTGTTCAACAATTATAACCATTTGAATAGTGAATATTTGAACTAGTGGTGGCTCTATAGAGTTGGTCCCAGACAGCCCATAATTGGTCCAGATACTATTCAGGGTCATATCTATGAGTGTGCCAAATTTCATCATTTTCCTACTTACCGTTCATAGGGCTGCCACAGACTCCCATTGAGGAAGAAGAAATAATAAGAAGAAAACTAACGGATACAATAGGTGCCTAACACCTTCAGTGCTTGGCCCCTAAAAAAAAAAAAAAAACATGTTAAAAGAACAGCTGATCATTTTTAGAACTCATTTTTCAGATGTAATGCTTTTGCTAAGGTCATTTTGAAATGGTATCATTGTTATACATCTGGGAACACTTAAATATTACAAACTGCACCTCTAATGTATTAATAAAGTTTCAGGCACATGCAAAGAAATGCTGTCGAGCAAAGATGCCTTAATAAAATTATGAAATTAAATGTCTCAACATTAAAAAAATAAAAAAAATCTGTAAAGAGCAGTAAACAGTAGTAAATGAAACAAAGTCAATATTTAAGATCAAAATAAAAATAGTAGTCCTTGTGTGTTAGTTAGTGCAGTTTTATAAGGAAATGAGCTGTAAGTGTTATCGAGTGTCTTGCAGAACCAGACACGGTTCTTCTGGAGACTTTGACTGTCACACTCTTCTTATTTTTGTAGCAAAACCCAGCAGCCTTCGTTGTGTTTTTTGTCTGAAAAGTCTCTCTTACATAATACACTGCTGTCTTTACTGACATACAAACATTTTTCTTTAACATTTCATTTTGTCCTAGAAAACTAATGTTTGGGACTCTAAAAAATTTTTTTGTACTGACTCGATAATGTAAAGTCATAAAATAAAAATTGATAAAGTTTGTACTAAGAAAAAAAAAACAAAAAACAATAGGGTGCCTAAAACTTTTGTACAGTATATGAAAGGTAAATTTTTAAGGGTAATAATTAGAATTATTATTAGAAGAGAGTCCACAAGAACAAGTTCCGATGCCGAGATAGGGGGATTGCATAAAGTACAAACGATTTAATAATAAAAAATATCTTAGAATAATCCACTCAGTGTGTTTTCAGTGTAATCTAATTAAGCACAAAGACTTTTTTTTGGCCCATCCATACCAAGGGTGCCAATATTTTTTAATTTAAAAAATCTGATTGTAAGCTCACTTATTAATTAATTTGAGGTGATACAGATTTGCTTCTAACAACCTTCCCCAGCACACACCTTGGTGATATCTTTTTTTTTTTTTTTAATCTGTATTCTCTAAAGTGACCACTAGGTGGGGACAGTTTCACAAACGCTGCAAAATACCCACAGGAGCTGTTAGGCAGTTAGTAATCAGGGTGGTGCTGTTGGTTTCTAACCCCTGACCTGTGGTTTTGGCGTGTGCTTATTCCAGGGCAGTGGGCTGTATTTTTGGGGAGCTGTTGAATAACTCTCCTCTGTTCCCTGGAGAGAATGACATCGAGCAGCTGTGCTGCGTGCTCCGTGTCCTGGGAACTCCCAACCAGAAAGTGTGGCCGGTGAGATTTTCCATCCATTTTCAGTCCCTGTACGGTTTCGGCTCATGAGTTTAAGCAGACGGAGACACTGTGTTTTAAACCAGCTATGCCATATATGAGATCTTATACCAGTGTTGTTTCGCCTAAAGAATGGAACACCTGGGACAAACCGAGTGCAAAATAATTGCCATTAACCTGAATTAGTTTAGTCAGGATTGGGTTGCAGCTATGTATCAACCATGGATCTCTTCTTTCAAGACAATACAATTCACACCCAAATAGAGTTGCAATCAAAATTATTCAACCCCCCAGTGCAAATCAGGTTGATTGTCAAAATTGACAGACTTTCAGCTGTTTGCGATGAACAAATCAAACAAAAGCAACTGAAATAGTTCAATACGATGAATGCTTTAAGTGGTTTCCCCAGAAAACACTTAAATAAACCACTGAAATACCGGAACTGGCTAGGGGTAGAAAATGGATGAAATACCTGGACAGGGCAGAAAAAGGAAGCTATCGACGACCGCAAGCAGATTTCTGAGAAGGCAGGTTGTGAAAAACCCTCGACTGCAAAAGACCTGTAGCAAGACTGGGTGCAACAGGCACTGAGGTTTCAGTGAGCACAGTAAGGAACGTACTAAACACTGCAGGTTTCCATGCCAGAACTCCAAGACGTTCATCACTACTGACCAAAAGCACATGAAAAGTCGCTCAAAACCATATAGATAAGCCACAGAAGTTTTGGGATTCTGTTCGGTGGAGCGATGAAACAAAACTGGAACTTTTCGGCACGATGGATCAGCGGTATGTCTGGAGGAAGAAGAATGAAGAAAGAACACTCTGTCCACAGTCGAGCATGGCGGAGGCTCGGTGATGCTCTGGGGCTGCTTTGCATCCTCTGGCACTGTAAACCTGCATCGCGTCGAAGGCGAGATGGATTCATTGGAATATCAGGAAATCCTAGGAGAAAACATCATGCCGTCTGTGAGGAACAACAGGACAATGATCCCATGCGTACCTCAAATTCCACCAAGGCTTGCTTGCAGAAGAAGTCCTGGAAGATTCTACAGGGCCATCACAGTCACCTGACTTCAACCCCATAGAAAATCTCTGGTGGGATTTGAAGAAGGCGGATGCAGCACGCAAACCCAAGAATATCACTGAACTCGAGGCCATTGCTCATGAGGAACGGGAGAAGATTCCTCAGGAACGCTGTCAGAAGCTCTGCATCTCGTCTGCAGCAGGTCATAACAGCAACAGTGTGCTCTACTAAGTACTAAAGATGTTTGCCATGAAGGGGCTGAAAAATTTTGAAACTGGAGAAGTCATTATAAGTTGCATTTTCAGTTGAATTTGGAGGAAACCACTTATTCGTTGTGTTGAACTATTTCAATTGCTTTTGTTTGATTTGTTCATCACAAACAGCTGAAAGTCTGTCCATTTTGACAATAAACCTGATTGGCAACTGGGTTGGATCATTTTGATTGCAACTGTATTTCACCATCGATCAGATATATGAAGGTGATACAAAATTCGAGCCATTTTGATATATTCCAGTGCATTGTTTAGCCACTACACAAAGAAAATACAAGCTACGCCTCCTTCATTGTAACTGACAGCGCTTTGTAACAGTCAGAGGTAAAGCTGTAAGTTTTCCAACAGGAGAAAGTCCATTTAAATAACGTCTATTATAAATAACATAACATTGTTTTCATAATGTATTTATATAAAATGCTTTTAATAATAGACATAATCACGAAGCAGCTTTACAGAAATTCACATGTAGATTGAGCAAGGTGACAGTGGAAAGAAAAAAAAATCTACAATGCAACTATAAATGGATAAAAAAACCCTACAATGTCATTCTTTAATCAATACAAAGTTTATTTTTTGGCAAATTGCTGTTGGGTAAGAGGAAAAAAAAACACTTCAGGATATGCTGTTATAGGAAAATAATCAATTCTGCGGTGGTAACAGGGACTCCATTAACCGTTGTTGAATATTTCTCTATAACAGTGCGCCCAGAAGTGTTTTACTCATTACATAATAATTCTAATAACAGTTTTGAAGGAGAGCTGTGCATGTAATATAACTTATAGTGATGTTATATCTGTTTCTAATAAAGGATATGTTGTATCATATATATATATATATATATTGGGTTTTTTTAAATACAGGAGATCACAGAGTTGCCAGATTACAACAAGATCACGTTTAAAGATAACCCGCCGATCCCTCTGGAGGAAATCGTGCCTGACACGTCCCCTCAGGCCATTGACCTGCTGAAGAAATTTCTCGTGTATCCGTCCAAGCAGAGGATTAATGCCAGACAGGTGCGACCAAACAAACCATCTCACTCTAACGTCTTTACCTGAAGGAGGTCCGCCCCTATAGCGGCTCTACGTACACATATAAACGTGTATGTAGAGCTAATAAACACTGCCGCGTAGTACCCGAGCTGTCCAGAGATACAATAATATGTACAGTATATGAAGAACACCAGAAGAGGCTTGTCTCACTGTATGGAGTTTTGCTAAGACACATCAACAGCAATGAACGTAGCATTAATTACATGTTTGACACAGTTGTTGCTATGGTAGCAGTGAAATGAGGAAACTTAAGTAACCCAATGAGTAAAAGTTATATTTAAAAATCCACTATTTTATATATCAACCGGTTTCACCTTTTACACCTTTAGTAGCATTTTTGTTGAACATCAAATGTCTAAAAAAAAAAAAAAAAAAAAAAAAAAACGTTTTTTTTTTTTGTTGAAACTTTATGTACTTTTTAATATCTCCCACATTTATTTCTGAAGGACTCTGTCGCTTCTTTCTGTTTCTTTCTCTCCGCAGGCTTTACTGCATCCCTACTTCTTCACAGACCCGCTCCCTGCCCATCACTCGGAGCTGCCCATTCCTCAGCGCGGGGGGAAACACTCTCGCCAGCGACTGCAGCCCCCCTACGAGTTCTCGGTGGAACGGCCTTTGCATGAGAGCCTGGTGGATCCCGGTCTGATCCATCCACACGCATGGGGGTGTTTATAAACACTGCTTCACTCATCATGGCTTCTTTCCACGGTAGCAGGTCTCTGAAGCGGACTGTGCATTAGTGTTTAGCATTCTTCAAATATTCGTGAATATATAATATAGTAAGTGAGGTCTAAAAATGAGTGCTATTTATTTCCTGACTGTAATAATACAAATTCAGGATCTTATATCAAATATTGTGTTTTTTCTTCACTAGGGAATGGCCATAGTTGTTGTAAAGTCATTTAGATCATTCTAGACCTGTGATCTTATTCTTTAGAGCACATTTGAATAAACCAAAGTGGTTCAGGACTACTGATTTGAATTTTGCGCTTATCTTCCTGTAAATAGACCTGCCAGCTCTGCCTCTGTTTGTTTGTTTATTTATTTATTTATTTTTCTTTTTCAGCTGTGCATTCACTTCATAATATTAACTGCATGAGTTGTTGAACCAAAGGCAGTGTTTCATAATAATCCTCAGCAGAGGTGGCTCATGGGATTCGAGCGACGCCTTAGATAACAGCAAACAGCCACCACATGACTGAAACCACACCCTGTTTACTATATAGTGCACTGTCATCTCTAAAAACTTGACGGAGAAGATCCAGCACTCTCATGAAATACTGAACAAAAGGACCTCAATGCAACTGAGTAACGTCCAGCGCCTTTGCTGAGTGTGCTTTGAGTTTATCTCCTCCGATCATTCGCCTTTCTTGTTGCAAACATAACTATAATTAAATGTTTGTTTTTTTTGTTGTTGTTTTTTTTTTTTTTAAATTCAGTTTCGTTTTGCCTGTCCTCATCTGATTTGGGAATACCAGCAGTAAACGGTCTAATTTCTGCCAATAACGGCCACAGCACATGTCAAAGGTGCAGATTGCAATTTATATAAGTGGTGTTAATTGAATTTTAAATCTACTTTAATTGGCATGATTCCCATGTGATGTGTCCCATGTGTAGTCTCTTCGTTCTAGGCTCCTGATACTCTTTTTTTTTTCAAACCCAGATCCAGCATAGCAGGCAATAGAAGGCACTAAATATTACAAAATGCTACTTTAGCACAATGTCGTATCACTTTGGTTATTCTTACTAGAGAAATCACACAAAGACCGACTTTGCACAACAAAATGTTGTTTAAGTCACGGGTTCATTAAAGAAAACAAACAAAACAAGAGTGTTCCATCGTCTGGGGAAAAAAAGCACACTTTGGCTTGGGTTTAAAAAAAATAATAAAATTGTACGTCACAGACCTTTAAAAATATCTGGCAGTAGTTCTGAATATGGTACGCACACACTTCTACTTCAGTCAGTATAGAAGAGATACTTTACCTGCAGAGAACTTCCTCTGGTAACAATCATTATGCTATTTTGAAGTCAGCTACGAATAAATTGATTATGATATAATATATACCGTATATTATTTATTTGACATTATACATTTACTAAGTATACGGTCGGGTCCGTAAGTACTTGCACGGTGACACAATTTTCATATTTTCGATGGATTTGATGCAGATGGAACAATTCGAGATGGGATCGAAGTGTAGACTTTCAGCTTTAATTCAAGGGGTTTAACAAAAATAGCGCATTAACCGTTTACGAATCACAGCTATATATATATATTTTTTTTACACAGGCTCAAATGTAATCGGACAATCGACTTATAAGCAGTTTCATGGCCGGGTGTGGCCTGTTTCCTCGTTATTTCACCACAAATTAAGGAGGTCAAATCACGAAAATTGCACCGCTGTCCAAATACTTATGGACCTGACTGCGTGTGTATCTACTATACCATCCACCCCCTTCAGATCCAGCCCTGTTTATTCTTTGACTAACCCTTCTATAACCCATTTCCACGTGCGCGGTCTCTGAAACAGTGGTTATTATGTCTTTTCCTCAGAATTTTTTTGACTTTCCTCATTTAGTTTCATGAACTTATATGTAAATATTTCTTCTAATGGATTGCCTCGGACAAGCCATAATAAAGGCTTACTGTTTCAAGCTGTTCTTTGCTGTTTTTGTGTGTATTTAAACTGTGGATGTACCTTATTTGTCTTCTTATGTGTTGAAAAAGCGTCACAACTTACTGACTTTCAGGGGTTCCTACACGCTTGTGAGCAAAACACCCCAAATGTACAGTATGAATTGTCTAGCACCCTACGTTTAAAAAAAAAAAAATTTAAAAAAAGGCATTTTAAATTTCAGATTTATAACTTAGGACTAGTGGAACATTTGAACATTTTATTATATCTGTAACGTGTGTAACATAAGTTAAAACTTACCAAGCTAGTGGGAAGGATAAATCGTTTTCCTTGCACGTTTTTTCCGCTGTCACATCCAGCTTCGAGTGATACATAAGGAATAAAACACAATGCTTTGCATACTGTTATAGCAAAATAGCGTAAAGCAGAAGAGCCTGTTTTATACCGGACACGTGACTTTGCCGGCGTATTTAACAGCCAAGGCTATGTGAGCGGCGTTATTCACCCACTCACCTGCATATCTTATGTACATCTGGCAGATTAAATGCGCCGTTCACTAGACGGCACGTCAGAATCAAAAACGTCCCTGTCCGGCAGGTTTCCAAGAACTCTAAAACGTAAACGTTTCACGCACAGCGACGTTAAAAGGCAACGCCGAGCTCTTAACGTTTCTCTCGAAACTTTCCACCGTCGTCGTGGCTGCCGTCGTGAGCCGTGTCTCAAATCGAACACTCTGAGCTTACGCTAAAAAACGTATTTACTGATCTGGAAAATAAAGAAGACTGGCACACCCTACAGACGTGTCAGTAGGTTTGAAGGTTTTTGAAATTCAAACTCCAACTGTAATAGGAAAACTGTAACCGGTTAGTGTTAGTTCTCAGTAACACAACGCGTCACGTGACGTCATCACGATGTGCATTCAGCCAAAACCGTCTTCGCTTCACGTATATCGGACACGGGTACAGCTAAAAGGTCTTGCTTACTAACAAACATCACTGCGAAACAATTCTGTGCGACTGCGATTCCAACAATACGAGTAGTTTTCCGCAAAAAAAAAGCGTTAAAAAAACTCTGCGAAATCCTGTATGGACTGAATATTAATTAATTAATTAATTCTGTGTAACAAATCAAGGCCAAGAAAAGTAAGAACCACTGAAAGTTGTGACAACATGCCCCACTCCCCCCTACACGTAAGGACTCCTTTTAGTGTCGGTGAAATTGTAAAATACTGGCTGGTGATAAGAGTAAACTTGGAGCTGATGAACGAAGCAAACATGTGCATGATTATATCTGAGCAATATGAAGTCCGTATTGTAAATAATCTTTGGGTAATTTAACTCAAACCGAGAAACGTTACAATAGTACCGTTTTATTTTTCCCTCACGGGAGTAGCACTGCGAGAAGTGTCAGACTGTTATTACATATTTACGCTTTACTGAGAAACGTGAACTGCGCTAATAAAGTAAGATCCAGCAGTATGCACGAGCAGACCTGATGTACTCCCAGGTGAGGGGGAATTGATCAAATCAAGCAGCCCTATTCATAGTAACTGGAGCAACCAAATTGGTAGCATTATGCATTGCACAGATAACAGGGGGCCGTTTCCTCCAAGGCTTTTGAACAATGTAACGTTTAGGAGGGGATGTTTTTTTTTTTTAAAGTCTTTTTTTTTTTTTTTTTTTTTTGGAGTGTTGCTGAACACACAAGACCTTAATTGATACTGGTCTTATCATTGTGGAGGATCCAGAGAGAACATCCTGAGTGAATTTTTTGCTGGATCATTGTAGAAATCTGCAGCTTGTATACACTGCTAATAACAAACCCTGAAACTACTCTTAGTTCATTTAAAAAGCAGGAATTTAAACGAGGCGATATACTTCACAGCCTGTTGCCCCGAACAACTGATGCTTGAGGTGTTGTGTTGTGATTATGTTTACAATTAATATGATAACAGTCCTGCCCTATGGTTCAGCTTTGCCACAGCTATCCCTCTGTCCTTTCTCTAATTTCCCTGAAAACTGAATGAACAAAGGAAGCTGGAGCAGTTCGCTTTGATTAACAAATCACCTGTTCAATGAGTGAGCTGTGTCGATGTGGCCTGGCTATCTCTCCACGTGATTGCTGCCTTTCTCACCATTTGCATCTCAAACTCTCATCTTAACTGCTTCAGTTGCGGTACATAGAAAGCTCTGTTTTGCATCTTTTATCAGAATTTGGTGACGCAAACATCTTTTTCTTCTTTTTTTTTCCGCTCGATATCTCTGGCTCGGTGTTTGGATTGTCTAGGTTGGTTTTGGTTGACATTATTTCCCCCCGCTCGTGGCTGAAACTGTGTTGGCCTTGTCTCATGATTGTGACTCACTTGTGACTACGAACACCTTCAAAAAGTATTTGACTGCTTTGTGTTATCGCTTGTAGTCGCGATCCGGGCCTTCCACTGATTTCTCGGCTAGAAACCAACTAGAAAGAGCTGTCTGAACCCTTTCTTGCGTAAATGATTATAAAACGTATCGAGATATAATTACATGCAACTAAATGTTGCCCTTTTTTTCTTCTTCCTAAAAGTCAATAAATAACTACAGTTAGCAATCATCCAAGGTGAATAAACTGTGTAAAGACGTTGCTGGAAAAATCCTAATGTGTTTGTAAGATCATGTACTAACTTTTTACATCTACAATATTACACAACATTATTTTTTGTTTTTGTTTAAAATCATCATTTTAAGAGGATTTATATATGCAGTGTAGGTTTGAAGTTATGACATCATATTTAAAAAAAAAAAAACATTTAGATTGTTTGTTACAGTCTAAGACAGTTTTTTTTTCTTTTGTATTTGATTAGACCTTATTGTGTAGAAAGTTTAGACACAAATACCAGAGACATACTGCATATATTACTGTCAACCAGTATTATTAAGGAGCAACGCTTAATAACGGAGGAATAAAAACGAGAATAATGGTGCATATAACAACTGGCCTGGTTTGGAGGTGATTTACATGTTATATTATTCTAAAAACAACAGCCTTAAATTAACGGTCTAATGCAGCGTACATCATACACGAATGGTTAAATGTATCGTTTCCGTTCGCCACATATCCCACCGTGCAATAACAACCACGACTCAGCGTTAATGAGTTCATATCTCAGGCGTGAGAAGGACCCGGACTACCATTTTCAGCCCAGAACAAGACCCGGCTTAGACGTGTTTGGTTGGCGTCTTCGGTCCTTGTTCCGACTGCTCTGAAAGTACGATATATGCGTGTGCTTACAGCTCGGTTTTTTTTGGGCCCGCAATACATTTTTCCATTGCTTTAACTGAAACTCATGCGCCTAAAGTCAGCCATACTTGATCTGCTGTGTTTGTGTTTACTCGGTTCTTCGATCCTAGTGCTAGAACGAAGCAGCGTCTGCAGATCGTCTCGCACGGAAGAGACCCGTCTGCTGAGTTGCACAATCATTTACATGAATACTGAATAATAAGTTATGATAGCAGAGTGAATTTAACTCTGTCACTTCCCTCTGAAGTACTAACTGGTGTCGGAGGTGTGTCTTCAGCAGAAGAGCATTTTCTAAAATTACCTCCTACACCATGCCCCCTCCCTCCTTTCCTTTCTGACCCTCACCCCCACCAACACACCACCCTCACGCTCTCTTATCGGACCAGCAGCACTTCAGAGCAACGCCTTGCTGTAGCTCTTAACTGTAGCTCTTTCACCTCTCTCGCTCACCTGGAGGCACGGAGATCATCCGCACCAAACTACAGCCAGGTAAGAAGCACCAACCGCACGGATGCAGCAGGTGAGCCGAATTATTTTATTTTTGCTCCCTGTCATACCTCATTTTGGCTTTGCTGTTTGTAACATGTCGAATTATTCCACGGTTAAATCTAGGCTTAAAAAAAAATGGCTAAGAACTTAATCTAAGACCTAAACAAAGAACCAAGTTATACCTACAGGTCTATCATACTGCTGTACACTCTTGATATCACGATGTTTTTATGCTCTATTTATCATTCGCATTATAATATCAGTTGCTATAGTTTACCCTGACACTCATCAGACACTATTAACCATTACTGAATATTTATTACAATTGATATTGTGTGAATAAATACAGTGGCTGTTGAGTAATTATAGTAAAAGACATGATGAAAATGAATGGTTAGAGTGACAAGTTTCTGCACTATGTATGCGCTAGGCGTGTAATGGCTCAAACTGCAAAAAAAAAAAAAAAAAAAAAAAAAAAAAAAAATGATATCGTGTGAGAATACCCAGAATGAGATCACAGTAAAACTAATATTTCTGTCATGATTATTAAACGCATTTCTGGACAAGCTAGAAATGACTTTTCCCACGTGGCTCGATCGGTTTTATCGTCGTCTCAGAATTAAGGTAGAAAACATGACGAGTGCGGCGTGTTATATAAATATCGACTGAGTGAAATGGTGCAATGAGTTACTGTTCCCACCCTGAAGATTATGCTCCCATAACAGCCCATTCTGAAGAGTTTTATTCCTCTTATACCGCAACAATCCGCCAATAATTAAAACGTTTTATTAATTAAAGAACGTCGCGTCGTACTTTTGATCCGTTTAGTTACGTTTAACGTTGTGGGATATGAAGAGAAACAAGTTGGCTCTGTTACAGCAGCTATAAACAGTCCCTCCCATGCCAGCCTCTCTCTCTCTCTCTCTCTCTCTTTTCTCTCTTGAAGTTAATCAGACAAGAAAATGCAGCCTGGCATGTTAGCAAGAAAAACCACAAAGCCCTCTGTCTTGATGACTTTCCTGTGCTGGAAAACTTTACAGAGTCTCCTCAAAGAAAACTTCATTATATCAGTAATTATACACTTAGTATACTGTAAGCCCCAGTGTAAGTGGTTATTATAGAAAAGATAATATATTAGAATGACTGGATTTGTAGGTGAACTACTGTCAGAGATGATGTTATAGAAACCTTCTGACCAATCAGAATTCAGAATTCAACAGCGCTGTGGTATAATGAGAAAATATAAGATAGATTTGATTATATTCCTGATATTTGATTTGCCTATTTTACATATATATATATATATATATATATATATATATATATATATATATATATATATACATACACACATACATATATATAAATATGCATATATTTTACAGTTTAGGAGTGAAGCTGAAGGACTTTTGGCCATGGAGGCAACTGTAGAGTCTCGCTGGGCTTCCTCGTCACTATTGCCATCCGAGGTGCTGCCCACTTACCCGTCTGACTCCAGCTTTGTATCTCACACCGAGGACGATTCGACATTCTCCAGTATAGAGGCCGAATGTAGTGGCCTGCCTTCCCTCTTCTCCAACACCGTCCAGAGCCGCAGCGCGCCGACATACAGACACAGCCCAGGTCAGTGCTAGACACACACACACACACACAAAAACTTTATTCTTGTCTTTCATGGTAAATAAAAGTGTCTTGTGGAACAACAGACGAGAGAGTATAGCGTTATTTATTCTTTTAAATTTGACATATACTTTTATTCTACAGTTGAGGCAGGATACAATTAAAGCTGAGCGTTTGAGAGTTTCTTCTTCTGTGGTCCGACAGTGGCTCTATGGCAATAGTGGGATTGGAACTCATAAGCAAACCTGTAGTTTCGCTCTGCATGTAGTGTTTTATTTACGTTAACGCTGCGAAGGAGATCAACGGAAACACCTGCTCTGCCTGTAGACAGTTTATTAATACCTCTAAGATGGTTTTAGCTTGGTGGTATTCTTAGATAATTTTCATACTTCTTGCTCTGTTTATGACTCAGCATGATTTTCCACGTTTGGTCATTTTCAGTGTCCCAAGTGGTCTCAGATCGACTCAGCATTTTTTTTTGTGTGTGCAAACGTGATCACAACAAATAAGCTCAGAGCTCTCTAAGGGTGCTTTCACATACAGTTCTTTTTAAACTCGCCCTTCTCGGTCCTGTGAAAGTGAACACGAAAGACAGCTAGCTGCAAACGACCTCAGTGCTTTAAGTGTTCATAATATAAGTGGAATGGAAAGGGAATACAGTTTGTCTTTCTGGACGTTTTACTGAAACCACTGAGACCACTTGTCTAACTTCTTTAGACCTCAGATCCCAGGTGCGCAACACTGAATTATGAGTGAAAATGGCTCAAAGGCAGAATTATATTGAAATACCAGAAAAAGAAAACAACAAGGAGAAGGAATTTTGTCAGAAGAAACATCAAATCATCAAATTATGCTTCATACCATAGACCTATTTGTGACTCTCAAGTAAGTGGTTGTCAGATAAAATACACACATACACACTCCATGTATCACCAAGGCTGGAAAAAGTATAGAGAAAGTGTGCTTAAGTAAAAATAAGTGTAACGCAATTTAAAGCAATGAGAAATATAAAGCCAAAAATCTACTTGTGGGAAAGTGAAAAATTATCTGCTGAAGCATGATGAAATATTTCAGCATTAACTGATCAAAAGAACTGAGAAGAGTTTTTAATATCCCAGTTGGGATGAACTCTAAGGCACACAACTTTACATTAACAATGCAAGCAAAACTTAAGTAGCTAGCTAATTTAACTAGCTAAATTACACAACTTAACTAGCTAGCTAATTTAACTAGCTAAATTACACAACTTAACTAGCTAGCTAATTTAACTAGCTAAATTACACAACTTAACTAGCTAGCTAATTTAACTAGCTAAATTACACAACTTAACTAGCTAGCTAATTTAACTAGCTAAATTACACAACTGAACTAGCTAGCTAATTTAACTAACTAAATTACAAAACTAGCTAATTTGCTCAACTTTAAAGTTAACATACTTCTCTAGCTTTGATTTCATTTTTTACTGTATTGATTCCTGTATGAATCAGTAACTCCCAAAAAAAAAAAAAAAAAAAGACATCAAACCACAGCTTAGGTCTCTTCCTCCCAAGACAACTCATCAGTGTACGATCCTGTTTCGTCGGCCATCGTTATGGTAAAAAAAAAACCCAGCTGATTTAAACAAGATACAACAGTGCACATGCATGAAATACGATATCAAAATGGAATATATTCCATTTCATTTTTAATTATTTTTAACATGTCATTCGCTCTCTCTTTCTCTTTCCTCATCGCCTTTTCTCTATTTCATTCTCTCTCTTACTCACTTTCTCTCTCTCTGGCTGTCTCTCTCTCCCGGTCTCTCTTTCTCTGTTTCATTCTCTCTCACTCTCTCTCCCTCTATGCAGTGCGACAGGTTTACTCCTCTCCTTTTCTAAGTGGCCTGTCATGGCTGGAGGGCTCCGGTGCTCACTCCCTCTCTAGCCCGTACTCATCACCCCCATCCTCCTGGCATGGCGGTACGTTCAGCAGGACCCCGGTGCTCCCCCACAGCTCCTCCACCTCCTCTCCTTTTCATCCATCCCTCCCTCTGTCCTCCATCAGAGCCCCTCGCTCTGAGCTCCACCCACCCGGCCTGGACTGCAAGGACAGTTTGAAAGGCGAGAGGGTCAGTCCTGCAGCGGGCGCTGAGGGCGTTGGGGGAGTTTACACCATCAACCACGTCGCCGGCGGTGGTGTATATCCACACGATCATGGGCCACCACAGGCGCACACACACACTCACACACATTCTCTAGGACACTACAGCGCCTACAGCAGCCCAGCTCAGGACTACAGCAGCGTTGGTCTCTACTCGCCATCCTACGAGAAACTACGAGGCAAGATGACTCTCTCTCCCACAGGTGAGGACTGTTTCAATCACGCACACACAGACACGCGCACACACTTGTGTTGGAAGTGACTTATGTCAACGTGTATTGTACAGGGGGTCCTTGTTCTTTCCTTTAGTTTTAAAAATATTTTATATCACAGGGATGTTGAATTCTCAAATCTGATTGGTCAGAAGTTAATTGTGTATGACAGCGGCCCTGGCAGTAGTTATGGCTGCAAGTAAAATCACAGGGTTACATTAATGCATTGTTCCAATTATTGTTTCTATAGTAACTAACTAACTTACATCTTTCATTAAATGTAATGTTTTGTTTATCGATAAAGAAAAAATTCATAACCGTCGGCAAATTGCTACGGTATAAGAGGAATAAAACACTTTGGTGTGTGCATTTCTTTCTGAAGAACAATCAACTTTGTGGTGTAACAGTAACTCCGTTTCATCAGGCCACATCACGCCGCCCCATCGTTGATTATTTTCCTGTAACATCCCCAAGAGCTTTATTCTTTCTTTAGACTGTTGAACAATAGTTGAATAAACTGATCCATTGGTGCAGAGAAAAGTCCATTAAAAAAAAATAAATAAATACATAAATGTACTTATTTTTATTACTCTGATACCAAAAGCGTCCTAAGAAAATGTGTTTTTGGTCTCAGAAACGCGGGAGTGTGTGAACTGCGGAGCCACTGCTACCCCTCTCTGGAGGCGCGATGGTACGGGCCATTACCTCTGCAATGCCTGCGGACTGTACCACAAGATGAACGGACAAAACAGACCCCTGATCCGGCCTAGAAAAAGACTGGTACGGCTTTCGAATCCTAAATTAACAGAGGACGGAACGCTGATTGCAGGCAACACATCAGCCATTTCGATATTGAGTTCAAAATGATGTCAATTAAAAAAAAATAATAATAATTGTGGTTTCTTTGTTCATTCTTATATCTATCTTCTCTCCTCACCTCTGTAGGTTGTGAGTAAGAGGGCAGGGACTCAGTGTGCCAACTGCCAGACGAGCACCACAACACTGTGGAGACGTAACTCCAGCGGGGAACCCGTGTGCAACGCCTGTGGGCTTTACTTTAAACTACACAATGTGAGAGCTCCTTTCTTTTACACTTATTTTTTTTATGACAAATGTAGCCTTACACACCAACATCCTAGATTTCTAACTTTGTTTGGATGTATCAAGTGGAAAAGCTATTCACACTGCAAAAAAAAAGAAAAAAAAGAGATGATTTGGAGGAATCAGTTAAGAAGATAACGATGAGAATTAGTTTGTGTTCATGTATACTATAGAGTTCTGCATGAGTTGGCACGGTATTGAGGTAATACTAATCGCAATGATTGAAAGGAAATGTGAGATACTTTTACACCATCACTGTTATACAATAGCAATATAGGTAATGTCACAAAATGCTCTAGATATTCCAGAAAAAAATATTAAAAAAAAAAAACGTCTACATTGCTCTGATAACATATTCAAAGTTAATGCCAATCGGCTCACGAGTGGCATAACAAAAAAGCGTTTGCCCGCGAGTTCAAATCCTGCTGATGCCACAGCCGTCTGTGGCTGGGAATCGAGGAAGCAAAGCTGGCTGTGCTCTCTGGGTGGGAGGGATGACATGCTCTCTCCCCTGTCAATCACAGCAACACTAGCCAATCACGAATGTCTGCATGTGGAAGAGAGCAAATATCCCTTTCCTTTGTGAAAAAGAATGAGGTTGGTTGACTTCACATGGGGCAATGGTATCTCTGTAGTTAAGACATTGCCCTAATAAATGGAAGGTTGTGAGCTCAAATCCCAACACTGCTAACCTGCCATCGCTGGGCATTTGAGCAAGGCCCTTAACCCTCAAATGCTCAATTGTATAAATGTAAACGTAACTTGCTCTGCATGAAGGAGTCTGCCAAGTGCCGTAAACGCAAATGTCCACCTGTCTCTGAGGACGCACGTGTTATCCTTCGCCCTACCTGTTTGGTGGATGTATTTTGTAGTATGAACTCAAACCCTCCAGATACGAAAAGCCCCAGTGTTTGTCCGCTGATATTAAACGTTTCTTATCTGCAACCTCCTCAGGTAAACAGACCCCTCACTATGAAGAAGGAGGGAATTCAGACACGCAACCGGAAGGTGTCGAGTAAGAGCAGGAAGGGCCGGAGGAACGCCGCTATGGAGCTCGATTCGTTCTCTGAGCCCTTGAAGGCCCCCGGGTCTGAGCAGCCTATCGACGCCTTTTCGCTGGGACCCTACAGCCACAGCGTCCACCCCACAGGCACCTCCGCTTCACTCCACGCCCCATCTCACCTTTCCTACCCATACCACCCTGCTGCTGCAGCACTCTTTTCCGGCATGGTGTGACAGAATAGAAAAGTACATTTGATTGTTTCCAAGAGCTCTCTCTCTCTCTCTCTCTCTTTTTTTAAATAGCATGTATCATGTTCTTTATTCATATAAGTGGATAAATGTGAGAAAATAAAGAGTGTTCTGTTTTATTCATATTTGTATGCGGTGTAAAACCATTTCGTTCCTATACTTTTATTCATTGGTTAGTTTGCCGTTTACTGGCTAACCCTTGTTAGGTGGTGTGAATAAATTGTACAAATAAATACGCATTTTATTTCTGTAATTCATCATGCAAATACTTGCTCCGTGGTTTGTTTTTTCTCTCTCTCTCTCTCTCTCTCTCTCTCTCTCTCTCTCCTTTTTTCCTTCACACATGCACACAGACAAATCACTTTCAGGATTGGACACAATATAATCAAATGCACCTGGCGCAACCAGGCGGCGATTTAAATAAAACTGTGTTGCTGAACATGACCCCACTTCCAACGCTTTTTTTTCCCCCTTTGTGGTTAGGACTGTCAGTAGCTCCATTGTCTATGCAGAAACTCTAATTGTCCGGACTGTGGGTGGCGAACGGTGCGTACGCAAATCCGTCGCTTTCCATACTGTGGAGGTGTAAGCCTGAATGATACGTCAAACCAGATTCAAATCTGTGGCTTTATGGAAACAGTGAGCGAGTCAAAAGATCCATTTAGGGAAGCGCCGTGCATGATCCAGTCCGGTAGTACGCGAAAAACAAAAACCTTTTCATGTAAATGCCATGACAAGTTATAACATCTGGATACGTCAGAACAAAAGCCACATTTTACTGCATGAGGGTCGATGATAAATTTTCATATCGCGTTAACTGCCTAACCTTCGTCACGATTCGGGCACGACGTTGTGAAAATCCTCTCATCAGCTTCATATGTTTCGTGTGTTGTTTCTTTAACAGCAATGACTTGCTAGCTTCTCAGCTTCGAGTGAACGTGAAATGGCCCGAGAGCCGTGATTTGATGCTATGTTGACGTGCTTCCTTTTGAAACAGGAAGTCAGGGAGGGAGTGTTTCGAAGGGCTTGACTGATTTTCAAGATAAGCTGCACCTACCACTATCTAAAGACGCTGGTATAATAAATGGAGACAGCTGTGCAGGATTTCTCATGGTCGATTCTGACCAGTCCTGTCAGGTCACGCGGTTATTTTGGTAATATTTTCTAACAAACTTAGTTGATTATATTTCTCAAAATATTAACAGTTTATTCAGTGTCCCTGACTTGAATAAAAGATTTACTTGGATAAAGGATTAAATGAAGTAAACACACTGTGCAGCAACACATGAGCAACCTCGCACACGTTCAATACGCTCCTATGTTCATCAGCGTGGCCCTTCTTAGTCTCTCAAGCTTCATATGTAAAGACTACCTGCTCTTTTGACTTTTTTCTCTTTTGACCCCGGTATCCTACATCAGAGGCTTCCAACTATAGCATGTCTCCGACTGGTAGCGTTCCATGGCTTGTCTGTTCACCTCGGCGGTTTGTTCCTCACCCCTGCAGCAGTGAGAGTATTAAGCTGTCCACCTGTGGAGAGGGAAATGATAGCAGTGATGATTATCTACACAGCTCACAATAATAATGTCCGACGTGCTTAATATTGCGACATACTGTCTAATCAATTATCGGCAGATGTCCACGTGTAGCTTTGTTTGTTATGCAGAATACAATGTGTCATTTATATAGTTTCACTTCTACTATGCAATGGAGTAAAAATGAAATGTAGTTTTTGATTAGAAAGGCATACAGGCAACTTAATTTGTGGTTTCCATATATTTATAGTTCCCCGATGAGGCTTTCACTGTGCATGAGGATAGATCCTCCATGCTGTACAAATACACCATTTTTTTTAAATGACCATGCACCACAGGATAAAGACCAGCGTAGAACATGCAAATAATATTACAGGAAGTAATATTAATCCTGTACTGGACTTATCCACTGGATGGTTGAGTGGTTGGTTAAAATAGTTAAAAGCCAGCTGGTTAAGTAATACCTGAATCTGCAAACCGGATAAAGATACACACTAGGTCTTCATGCAGATTCTTGAGAGGTTTTTCACAACCTATCTTGTTTTCTTTGTTCTAGTTTCTTAGAACCAAGGAAAAGTCACAGATGTCCCACGGAGGTCAAAGAGTAGGACTTGTCAACGGTAGTGGGGAAGATCTTGCGTCCTAGTTCTACCGTTTGCACAGCACTGCAGTTTCTGTCAATTTTTTCTTTTCTTTTTTTTTTTTTGCTTATCCAGTACTGACATTCTGACACCCTGGTTGGCTGATCTGGTAGATGTCTGGGATGATCCGATAGTGTACACTCTCTTCAAGGTTATCAAGAATTTGCAGCTTGGGTTGAGCTTGAAGACCAGGAATCAGTTATCTTGCTGAAACATATGCTGGTTGTGGGTTGTAGAAGGCCAGTGAAGCCTGTCCCCTGTGCTCCACTCAGAAGGTGGAAGTGCACCAGGTGTACAATAGTGTAAATCGTTGAAATCTTTGAGTGGGGCAAAATGGGCAGTAATATAAGAAGCCCTGGTGAGAAAATAATCGTTTATCAGAGACCTTATCGTTTATCATTCAGGCTTCTTCTTAAATTATAAGGACTTGGTTGCAGCATTTTGAATCCAACCTTCACTAGAACTTGCCCCTTTTATTCAGTCTTTGGAGTCGACCTCCTGTCCCATTTGGTTCCAGAACAGGACGGGCTCTGGTCCACCAGTGCAGTCTGGGCCAGTTAGATACGGTCACAAACAGCGTGTTGAAGTCAGGAAAATGATATCCTATGGGGACAGGAAGTGGGGAATGGGATACAACATAGATCACCACTGGCTAGACTCTAGTGGGGTCTCTATATTAGTACCCACTAGGTACCACTGGGCACCTGTGGGTGTCTCACAATGGACACAAGCCACCTTAAGCGTCCCATTAGGTGGTTGCTGTCCTTGGTCCTGAACTCGCTGCAGTTGTACCTGTTAATGGGGTCCAAACCCCGATGTTTGCTACTCTCTCCTCACATCCTTGCAACCAAAAAACGTTAACCACTGACAAATAAGCATGTTTGAGCTGGGGTGTGGGAAAGGGACCAGGTACAGGTAAGTGTGTCGGCTGCTTTTGGAAACTTCTCAAATCCCATCATATTTGAGAGAATTCTAGACTAAATTGCTAAATAGAGAGGAAGATCGGTCTAGGACGTAAAATCTGCTTTTAATCCCGTTTCAACTGCACGGCTTCTCCTCTTTAGCCTTTCCATCTTAAACAGTTCCAGCAAGTTCCACCAGGTGTGTAGCATCCCTGACTCCATGGACAAAAGGGACAAAAGTATAAACAACCTATTTACAATAGAAAACCCTGGTTTGATACAACAGCCCCCCCCACCCCCACCCCCCACCCTCACCCTCCATCTGTTTTACTCTTTCAGCAACAACCACACAGCTCTGCTCCTCAGGCCTATACTGGTGCCCCATTGTGCAATGCAGGCAGCTTTTGGTTTTCCGGAGTCAAAAAAAAAAAATGCAGAAGGGAAGGAGAGATGCACATGAGGAGGCATCAGTCGATGTCATGTGCCACTATAGGTGGTTTTTTTTTTCTCTCTCGAGGTGCCATGCGTGTCACATCACACTCTGGTTTCTGTTGCTGGCTTCCTCCATTCAGTGTGCACCGGGTTTATCTGGGCGGCCAAATGAGTGGGAAATGGAACAGAATGACACATGGAGATTAGCAACCACAGGCCAGGTCCGGCGGACGCATGGGCACGACCGTTAGCACTCCCCTCGCTCTGTCAACCCCGCCTGTCACACACACATACACACTGTCTCGCGCTCTCTCTCTTTACACACACACTCACTCACAAACACACACATACACATGCACAACCATGCAAACTGACATGTGGTAAGTGGTTAGTCATAACCCTCTCCTTAACAAACCTCTGCTGTCCCTCTGCTGTCCACTTTTCTGGCTGCTTGACCTTCTGACCTTTGGTACTGTAGCATGTACTGGACTCATCAGTACAAAATGTTGACACTGATCAATCTGAAATGAAATTATTCATCAAATCATTCAAATGGATACACTAAACATCAGTGTGATTTTTTTTTTTTAATGGATCGATATTGATGTATATATTAAATTCTAATTTATCTACTGTGTCTTTGGATCACGGGGTCACATCTGAGAAAATGTTTTCGCACAGCTTACCTTTCTGAGCATAAGCAAGAGCAACGCAGCCTTAATTTTATTACAGTAACTGAAATAAAGCTTAGAATGATTTACATTAAAAAAAAACTTGGTGTTGGAGTAATAGTGGCCCCATGTGGTTTTGCAGTTCATGTATGCCTCTTGTTTTTCTAGCAGACTTTTAAAGACAGCTGGGAAACTAATTATTTGGTGCATTGCTGCCACCAACTGGACTGGAGTATAGAGCATCACACTTGGGCCTTGAATCCTTCGAATAAAGGATGTAGTTCTTAGAAACGATGACACTTCCTGTACACTTTATCTTTCAGACACTGCAGCAAGCTCTTTAGAGATATTTTTGGTAGTACCCACTATCCTATCAAAACTGCTGAAATCTCTCATACACTCTCAGGAAAAAGGGTACTAAATGATACCTTTCCTTGTTGCTGAGGTGGTACAATTAAGGATACATCTCCTGTACCTTTAGTCTTCATTTCTTACTTGAAAAGATGCATGTTGCTTAAAGTATGACTCTAAAAGCTAATTAAAGTTATGTCAGTGGTCCTTAAGGTTGTTGTTTTTGTACTTTTAAAAGTGCACTACATTAATGTTATTATTTAAAACATAAATACTACAGGTACAAAAGATGTAACTTTGATGGTACCACCTCAGTGACAAGGCAAAATACAGTTAAGCCTTTTTTTCTGAGACCATTTACTGTATATCATAGCAGCACAAAACGTCTTACTGTTTCAAGCTAGTCACTTTCCTTATACTTACAAGTCCAGAAGAACTGGGCAATGTTTAAACCACAATGCCCAGTATGTACTCAGTGTGCCAACAATCTTTTCCCACACTAATCTATCCAGCTCCTGGATGTGAAACAGAGGTTTCTCATTACCCCACATCATCTCCTCCCTTTTTCCATGTTTTGCATGCAAATTACTTTGATAACTGATTTTGCCTGTAACTATTCTTAAGAGAACTATTCTTATTTTGAAGACCTGTTTTGCATGTTTATTGTCTTGTATGCCTAAACTCTCAGAAATAAATGTACCAAGCTACCTGTTGATGGTACATCTTTGTACTTTTATTATTTTATATAATTTGCCTGGACAGGGTGCACATAGTGTGCCATTAGCTTTTTGAATTAAGCCTTTCGGGTTCGGGTGGATAACTTTATTCTCAAATGTACCCAAAGAAGAGGACCTACAGACTACTTCCTAAAGGGTACATCATTTAAACACTGACCAGTGCAGTGCATTGTGGGATTTCAGGAGCCTATAAAACGTTCTCCACTAATCTTTTGGACCAGACAGTGGCAAAACTACCAATTTAGTCGACTATATTAGTGAATATGGTGCATTTTGCGTAACATGCTGGTCAAATAGAAAAAACCTCGAAGTCTTCTGGAACAATCATGAAGCACGAAAAAGGAGAGGGAAAAAAAGCAATTAATTAAATAAATAAATTCAGACGCGCGCTCCAGTTTGAACTAGTGGCTTGGCCAATCCGAAGAGAGCTTTTAGTTTAAATTAGGGCGGGGCTTAAAGGCACATGTAAAATTGTAAATAATGAGAATGATAATAATAACAACAATAACTAAAAATAAAAATTAGATTTAAATAATAAATGGTCTTTGAGCTTAACCTTGGAGATATCAGAAAACATAACAGCAATTTAATGTTAATACGTTTAAATACAATTAGCAATCGCTAATATAATTAGCTGGTAGTTCTACAGTTCCAGGAAGCGTATACATGGTTTCTGTTATTTAACTATGCTAGCTATAAAAAGTATTACAAAAAATATATTAGCTATAATAATAATAATAATAATAATAATAATAATCTAATAATTTCAATTGAACCCTCCCTTACAGCATTGCTAGCGGCGTAAAAGGTTGCTTTTTACGTCATCTTTACGCGTCCAAATGCCCACGTACAAAGCTGGGCGACATGACGGCTGAATTTCAAAAAGCAGCGATATTCCCTATATACGCGCACTTTGGAGGATACACAATTATAATATTTATGCGTCCTCAATAGGGATTAATATTGTGAATTGTAATTCACCCTGTGAGTGAACCTGTTTGAGCGCGTTAGCCGGAAAACACAGAGCCTGGGTTTATTGGCCTGTTTGCTTTAAACTGATTTGTGTTTTATTTGTGTCTCATTTCGGGTCAGATTTCTATGCACTCTTTAGCGTTCAACTGTTATCCCCAGGTTTTAAAACAATGGATTTCAAACCCCATTTTTGCTGGAGGGGCTGGTAAAACGCAAGTGAAAAGTCAAGCAAGCAAGACATTTTTTAAAATTTGACAAATAGTAAGTGATCTTAGAGATTGTTACTTAGTGTATGATTATTTTAATTATGATCTTTCCATTTAACATTAACGCTTAAACAGGAACACACATGAAGTGTATTTAGTGATATTTCTAGCTTAAGGTTTTTGAAAGTATTATTATTATTATTATTATTATTATTATTATTATTATTATTATTATTACTGCGTGCATTTTGTTTAGGTCCTAGTCAAAGACACAGCCATGCACAATGTCATTCAAAACATCAAAACAATAAACTCCATATTTCCATTTGTGAAATGTGAAATGACATTTCCTTGACATCATGCTTATATATATATATATATATATATATATATATATATATATATATATATATATATATATATGTGTGTGTGTGTGTGTGTGTGTGTGTGTGTGTGTGCATATAATATTATATTTTGTTATATTCCTTTATTTAATGATACAGTAGTACTAATCTCAATCCATGTAGCACTTTTCATTTGGAGTAAAAGTGCTTTGGATAAAATAAAATAAAAAAAGACAAAGAATAAAACAATTGACAAAAAATAATTGATGTAAACACTGCATATTAGAATAATCAAAGCTAAAATAGAAGATTAAACCTTTAAAAAAAAAAAAAAAAAAAAAAAAAAAGCAAAACAAGGAATTATAGCTAAGATAAATTCCAAACCGTGTTAGTACAACAGTGAATAAATAACAACTTTAAGAATAAATAAATACATGAAAATTATAATTCATAGAGATGTACAGTGCCCTCCACTAATATTGGCACCCTTGGTAAATATGAGCAAAGAAGGCTGTGAAAAATTGTCTTTGTTGTTTAATCATTTGTTCCAAAAATTCACAAAAAATCTCTGCGCTCATAGATATCAAACAATTGCAGACACAACACAGATTTATCAAATATATATATATATATATATATATATATATATATATATATATATATATATATATATATATATCTTTGTTAAATGTGGGTGTGCAACAATTATTGGCACCCTTTTAGTCAACACTTTGTGCCACCTCCCTTTGCCAAGATAACAGCTGTGAGTCTTTTCTCTTTCTGCTTTCTGCCAGAGGCAGTATTTTCATTTAAAATACAGGTTTTTATAAAATACTGGGACAGGTTTTCATTTAATATCTGTTGCCTGAGTCCATGATAATTTTTTTTTTTTCAGTAATGAAAAATTTACATAGCCTTCTTTGCTCATATTTACCAAGGGTGCCAATGTTAGTGGAGGGCAGTGCAGTTCAACCCACAATGGAAATAAGGTTTTGGTTTTAATCCTGACATAACCAGGCAAATTTTTTTTTGCTAAGCAAAAAAGGTTTAGATTTGCTGACAGCTTGTGAAATTGGCATCATCATGGATCCTGCGTCAGATCAAACTCCAAAGGGTTTGAAACGCTCTCCAAAGAAAACGCCACAGAGCTCTGGCAAGGTAAGAAACGTTCATTGTCTTATTTAGCATTAAACTGTATTCTTATATCTGATTTATGTGCACAACAAGTTCGAATGTTCAGACTTGAGTTTTGTAGTGGAAGCCGTTCTTCTTCTTCTTTTTTTTTTTTTGCACTGCAGGGTTTCAGGATTTTCTGGAATGATCCTGCTGAAGGTGTTAATGGGTTACTGTATATTAATAAAGAGTTAAATAATAAATCGAGTCAGTATCAGCTCAGGCAGGAGTTTTCATAGAGCTTACCCTCTCATTGCCCACATGGTGAACGCAGTCTGAGCTTTAGAGCCCTTGTTTATTTTCACAAATATTTAAGAAGTCACATTGACACAGTTTGACACAGTTAATCGAGAATCAGGGTTCAAAGTCTAATCCTTATTTTAATCTGATGTGGCATTTGTTTGTTATTAACTCGTGTGTGTGTCAGCGGGAAAACAGCAAACACAGCAATAAACCAAGTCTCCAGGAGGCTAGAAATAAAGGTAGACGGAACCGAGGCAAAGCAGAAGAGGAGATGACCAGCAAACTCAAAATCATGGTACGTAAAAGCTCGCTTTTTTTCCCCTTGCTACCTTATTCTGGTCATCAGTCATAACATGGTAAATGATATATAGTGCTTTTTTAAGTGGTTCCAAAGCGCTATTGCATTCATCCATTCGCACAAACTCACACACCAATGGTAGCAGAACTGCCATGCAAGGCGCTAGCTTGCCATCGGGAGCAGCTTGGGGTTCAGTTTCTTGCCCAAGGACACTTCGGCATGTGCGCCGGGAATCGAACCGCCAACCCTACGATTAGTGGACAACCGGCTCTACTACACTTTTCTAAACTCTTTAGTTTCCTCCCTTTTCTTCTGTTTAGATTTAGATTTATATTAGACCTTCTGATTGACCTTCAAGACGGTTCTTTTTATGATATGATAAAATGTGCATTTTGTTCATATCACCGATTATTATTAATATCGTCATACAGTATTCTAAGCTTTGTTCAAGGATGTTTAATAGATGGCAGATGTGGCAGTTAAACCTTAAGGTACTTAAAGATACGTTGATGTGTTTGTAGGATTTGCACGACAAGCTGAAGGCAACCGGAACTGGCCTGGTTTACTCCGACGTCTTTGCCCGTTATCACTGCCTGTGGGACTCCAGGTGACTCTGCTCAGAGATGCACTCTAATATGAACTGTAATACTTTAGAAAGGATATCAGATGGTCTTTTAATATTCATTCGGTTTCTTGCCGTCTAATCACTCGGACACTTGAGCTTATCCTTTATGAAGTTTTGCGGGCGTTGTTGTCCTTCCAGTCACCCCGAGTGTCCGGAGAGAGTGACCGCTATAGTAGGGATGATGGAGACGGAGGGGCTGCTGTCTCGCTGCGTGCGGGTGGAGGTGAGAAACACAGCTCCTGCTCACGTGTCTCAGACAAGACACATCGCCATCACAGTGTGTAGCAATACAGTTACAGTGTGCTGTTGTTTTGTCCGTGTCATTGTGACGGAAAACGTGTAGGTCACGTTAACTGTGTTAGCTACAGTAAGTTCAACATTTCCTCAGCTGCTTCTGTTCGTGTTTCAGACAAGAGCTGCATCAGACGAGGAACTGTCTCTGGTTCACACGTAAGTCTTCTGATAATGTACGATCAGTAACAGTGCTGCAACGACCGTGTGTTTTGTGGGTGGTATTGAATGTTTGTCACGTTGCTTACGCGTGTCAGGAAGGAATACGTTGATCTCATGAGGTCCACTCAGAAGATGACGGAAGAGGAGCTGAAGTGTGTCTCTGAGCGCTATGACTCCATCTACCTCCATCCTGTAAGACCTTCCACGTACACGTCTCACGTCCTGAGTATGAGGATGGGGTGTGTTGGACAGAGTGGGTTCATTTTGGGGTGTGTTGTGTTTGTCTGTATGGTGTGTGTGTGTGTGTGTGTGTAGAACTCTTTCTCATGTGCCTGTCTAGCCACCGGCTCTGTCCTCCAGCTGGTCGACAAGGTGATGACATCGGAGCTTCGCAATGGCTTCGCCGTGTGCAGGTTTCAGTCGCATATTTTACTCATTTATTCATATCAATCTATTATGTATACGGCCCCCTCCGAAAGTATTGGAACAGCCAGGCCAATTCTGTTGTTTTCGCTATACTTTGAAAACATTTGGGTTTAAGAGCACAAGATGAATATGAGATAGATCATATAGATCAGAATTTCAGCTTTTTTTTTTTACTTCTTCATATTTACATCTAGACGTGTTAAACAACTTAAAACACGGCACCTCTAATTTGAACCGACACTTCTTTTTTTTCCTTCAAGTGATCATAAATATTGGAACGTGTGACTGATAGGTGTTTCTTGCTGCCCGGGTTTGTCCTGCTAAATCGATCGTTTAGAGAATTAATAGCTCTGAATGTCTACTCTTGGTTTGAGCCCTAGGTTTCACCCATGAAGACTGCATTTCTTGTTAAAAGAATTAAACCAACATGAAGACCAGAGAGCTGTCTATGGGAGAAAAAAAATCAAGCCACTTTGAAGCTGAGCAAAGAGGGAAACGCTGTCAGAGCAATTGCACAAGAATTGGGCGTAGCCAGTACAACAATTTGTATTGTTGTTCTAATACTTTGTATTTATTTGACTTAAATCCAGCTGTTGAACATGGTCTCTTGGTTGTAAGAGTTTTCAGTTTTAATTAACTTTGGATTTAGTTTAGTTTTACCTTGAAAACAGAATAGTTTTAGGCAGATTTCTAATATGTAATATTTCCTCAAATTTTTGTTATTTGGCTATTGTTCATTTTAGTCTAAATTTATCAGATAAAAATTTACAGCAAACAGCTGGAATGGTGTTACTGAGTAAAAACTGAAGGTTTTAGTTTTTTCTTTGGTCGTCCTCTTCAAATTTCCCTAATATATTTTCATGTTACCAAAATGCAATCATTTCCTTCCTAAATGAATTGTCTCCTAAATGCAAATCTCTTGCAAATGCGCATTGCCATTACAGGCCTTTCTTCTTCTTCTCTGACGTTGGCAAAATAAACGTGCACTGGCTGAACCTCTCACAGCTACAACAGCTTTTTAGCAGCAGCATTTAAGAACAATATTGTACTGAGCACGTTTTTTGTACACGGTGTGCTTGCAATAACATCACTGTAGTTCAACTCGTACAAGTTAAACGATTCACCTTTGTCCAGGTCACTCTGTTCTTTGTGAAACGTTTCTCATTACGTTTTGTTATATATTAGGCGTAGGAGGTGTGTTCTTTAGTTAGCGTTTAGTGTTTTGTCATGAAAAATTAAGATATCACTGATAATGTTTTTTTTTTTTTTTTTTTTTTAAACCCATTGGCTAACCAGCTCTTAACTGATTAGCATTTAAAATAGCCCAGTCTCATTCAGACAGTGTTTCACCTGTGATCTTCATGTCACAGATCGATTGGTTTATAATGTTTTTTTTTTTCTTGTTACTGTGTGTTTAAAAAGAAATGCAGATAATATCTTTAGTCTTAATTCCAAAACTACTTTGCTGTATAAGTTACAGTACATATTTTAGAGAGCAAAAAAAGTTCTTTTAATTAATCAACACACTGTGATTCCCCTACAGCAATCAGGCCATAAACCCATGAAGATTTCCTTTCAATCGGTGACGAGATTCAGTCAGGTGTGTTAAAGCAGGAAACGCTGCGTTTTGTGATTTTTATCGTCTCCGTCGCAGGCCTCCAGGACATCACGCCCAGGCTGAGCTGATGAACGGATACTCCATGTTTAATAACGTCGCGGTGGCGGCGCGTTACGCTCGGAAACAGCACGGCGTCCAGCGGTAAGAGCGGATTCTCCTGGAATTCTGCTGTGATGAGCTTTTGTTCAGATTTAAACAGTTTATATAATGTGTGTGTGGCTTTGTGTCGCAGGGTTCTGATTGTGGACTGGGACGTGCATCGCGGTCAGGGAGTCCAGTACGCCTTCCAGGAGGATCCCAGGTACACGCAGCTCTGTCGCATTCTGTTAAATAAACAGTCCCACCAAAATTCAAATCTACACCCTTCCTTCTCTACCTTCACTTACACGACCGATCATCAACAAAACGTTCAGCGTGTGAGTGCAGCTTTCAGGGCAATAAAATAATTCCACCCTGAACCACTTGCATATTAAACTTTATCAATTAATCAACATGCCGGTGTGTTCTCACTCTGGTGTCCTACATCACCCACAATCCCGTTTGACTACCTGCTGAAAGTGGTGCAGTGGGATTTAGCCCTCGCTTCATCTCTACATGAAGAGAGCAGTGCAGCGGCGCTTTAGTCCTTTAGTCTGTCCAGCTCACTCACCTCCTCATTTGTACGCTAACTGGCTAGCTGTGTCGCGTTTCTGCTGTAAATACGTCGTACAGCTGCACTGCATTTTGGGACTTTGAGTCCAGCGTGTGCACTATGTCCACTGCGCTGGATTTCTCATCAATACGACATTGATCGTGAGTGGAAAATGGCGATCGAGAAGAGACACTCTCGCGCTTTTGTCTCTAGGCGCTATCGGCAAAACGTCGCTAAGTTTTCCGTTTATGTGTGGGATTTTTAAAAATGTTTCCTCTTGTTGAACTTGATTGTAACTAACAATAACAACGACCGCTAACTTCAGGCAGGAATAATGAAAACACAGCAGCGTCTAACAAACTCGCACCGAATATCTCAATTCTGAACATGTTTAATGTGTTCAGAGTGGAGCTGTCCTTTAGAGCCAGCAGTGTAGCATCAGTTTAGCATCATGCTAAATTGTATGTTGCTATTATGTAAGTATGTTATTACTTTACTTTTATCTGCTGTTTTATATATCTCTCCCTCTCTGTCACTGTCTTTGTTTCCCGTTGCAGTGTCCTGTATTTCTCCGTACATCGGTACGAGGAGAGCTTGTTCTGGCCTCACCTGCCCGAGGGAGACAGCGGCGCTGTGGGTTCAGGACCAGGCGAGGGCTACAACATCAACGTGCCCTGGAACAAGGTAAAAAAAACGAACGCAAGCTTGCTCATGTATAAAACACACACCCGGATGTGCAGAGCGAATTAGTAGCTCGCTCAGTTTTTTCATCGCTGTGTGTGTTGGTGTTCAGACAGGGATGGAGGACGGAGATTACGTCTCAGCGTTCCAGAGAATTCTGCTGCCTGTAGCCTACGAGGTACTGAGCACACTTCTCAAATCTCTCACCTACAGCCGTGACGCCAGACCGTCTATGATTTTATTATCATTTATTTATCAGTATTACTGCAATGACATGAGGAAGGTGGCAATTAGCTACTCTCAAATTTGTTATAACTGTTGTAAATATGAATTTATTATTTTATTTTTAAGTCTATTTCACTGGTTGCGTCAGTTGAGTGGATTTAAATCGTCACTGAATTCTTACAGGAAATAAAATTAGGAAAAGTGCTTTTTAATCAGATGTAAAATGTTTTAAATTCATAATTTAGTGTAACTGGTTTGGGTTCTGTGCATTAAAGGTTCAGAAATAATTAGAGTCCTCTAATCTAATAAGTAAATAATACATAAATGTATCATTACTATTTTGTAAAATATTTTTAGATTTTCCCAGTATTTCAATAGTTGGATTATGTTCATGATTTTTTCTTACTTTACGTAATTATATTTTTTTTTACTTTACATTATTTTGCTTTACTTTTTTTTTACATTTTATTTGTCTTTTTTCTTTACATTTCTCTTTACTTTACTTTTTTCTTTACTTTACTTTTTTCTTTACTTTAATTTACTTCACTTTTTTCTTAATAATTTTCTTTACTTTATTTTACTTAACTTTTTTCTTTACCTTAATTTACTTCTTTTTACTTAAAAATTTTCTTTATTTATTTTACTTTACTTTTTTCTTTATATTTATCACTTTATTTTATTTAATTGTTTCTTTACTTAAATTTACTTCACTTTTTACTTAATAATTTTCTTTACATTATTTTACTTTACTTTTTTCGTTAGCTTAATTTACTTCACTTTTTACTTAATGTTCTTTATTTATCTTACTTTACTTTTTTCTTTGTTTTTCTTTACATCAATTTACTTTACTTTTTATGTTCCTTTTTTTTTTTTTTACTTTGTTTTATTTCTTACTATATTTATTTATTTATCTCTATTCATCTCTGTGGGTGTGTGTGTGTGTGTACGTGTGTGTGTGTTACAGTTTCAGCCTCAACTTGTGTTAGTAGCCGCTGGCTTTGACGCTGTGGTTGGTGATCCGAAGGTGTGCTGTGCTTATTAAAACCACAATTTTTTCTCTCTACAGTAAATAAATAAATATATCTCACATATCATGTATGTATCATGTAGCACTATGAATGTAACATTGCTCAAGAATAGTATGCGCGTGCGTGTGTGTGTGTGTGTGTGTGTATTTAGGGTGAGATGTGTGCGAGTCCCCAGTGTTTCTCTGTACTGACCCACATGCTGATGGGTCTGGCCGAGGGCCGGATCGTGCTCGCGTTGGAGGTACAACATCTCTCTGTGATGTGTTTAATTTCAGCTAATGATATAACGTCATATAAAATAAAATGAAGTTGAAGCTGATCTGACACAAAAATTCAACTTGTCATGGTACTGAGAAGTCTTCCTTTGATAAATCTGTTTAAGGTTAGGTTTGAATAATGACCGCGTCCACCGTACAAGACCCTGTGCATCTACACATAGTTGTTACTATAGGAGCGCTAACGTATTAGAAAAAGCACACAGATTGTTTGGGATGTGCTTGTCTTGTCTCGTACTCACCTTGCTTGTGTATGTTCCTGTTCAGGGAGGATATAACCTGCAGGCCACAGCAGAGGCGGCTTGTGCTAGTTTGAGGTCACTCTTGGGTGACCCCTGCCCTCATCTGAACTCGCCAGGAGCTCCGAGTGAGAGGTCAGACATGGCTACATCACCTTGTTCTTTCTCTACAACACATAATGCCTCCACCACCGTGCTTCATTTCTCTTTGCGCTTGTCTGTTCCAGTGCTCTAAAGTCCATCGCTAAGACAGTTTCTGCTCTGTATCCGTTTTGGACCAGCCTGCAGACTCTGGGTAAGTCTGAACCAGTCTACATTTACAGTACGTTTACTACAAGTTGTCAGTTATATCGATCATATAGAAGACTCATACTGGAAAATTACCACCAGATGACCATCAATAAGCGGATATTATGTGGGAGTTGGTTCGTTCTCAGCACAGCAGTGACACTGACATGGTAGAACGTGCGGTGCTGCTAGAAATGTATCAGGTACAGCCGTGTTTACTGAGGATTTAAACACCTCAGTGTCGCTGCCGGTTTGGGAAATAGTCCATGAAGTAAAAATCTCCAGCCAACCGCAGTTAGACCGCATTCACACTTTTCACAGAAGTGACCAATCAGGTCGCAGCATATATTTTACGACATGCTGAACTGCGAATATTTGGGACGTTCCACTTTAACTGGGGCCGCATACAGACAAGTCACACGAGCAGCTCAAATTCGGAGGCAAACAAGCTCCTCATCATCGGAGTTACACCAGTCTTTAGTTTATGTTTATTATTGATAATGCTAAATCTAATCTATAAAGCAAGCTAGGCTAGTTAGCTGATACTTGCTAGGACCAGTAAAAGCGTTGTTATGACTGTTATGAATGTTAGAGGACAACTAAAAACACTGTACATGTCTAAAGATGAGCTCTCAAGGTGCACTAACAATAATAAAGCAGTCAGTAATGCTTAAAAACCAATTTAGCAATAGATGAGCTGTATGGTCAGTAATTGTACACCGATATAGTTTTTACTGTATGCTTGTACGAGACACACTGGTTATATAATGAGTACAGTTTTTGTTTTCTCACCATTTTGTACATTACCTCAGTCAGAGCTGTGTAGATGGAACTTATCATTGCTCTGTGTATATATATGTGTGTGTGTTTGTGTGTTTCCCCTCAGAGGGAGGCCCTCTATCCGAGGCAGAGCCCTTACCCTCAGCCGTATGTGTGGAGAAATTGGAATCTTCCGTGAAAGTTACCGGACTCGTTTATGACGAGCGTATGATGGAGCATCACAACATGTGGGACAGGTGAGAAAACACACTCTTTATATATATATATATATATATATATATAAATTGCTATATCAATAAAAAAAAATGAGTATGGTGTGCGTATGTGTGCATCCACCCCTTCAGCCATCACGTTGAGCTCCCTCAGAGAATCTTCCGGATCTTCTCCCACCATGAGGATTTGGGACTCGTGGACCGTTGCCAGCGGATACCGGCTCGTTTAGCCACAGAGGACGAGCTCGCACTTTGTCACGGGTAAAACATGAGAAATTGAATAAAATGCAGGAAAAAAGACCGAGTACACAAAGTGTCCGTCTTTGCACATGTCTTTTTGGACGCATTTCTTTTTCTCTCACACTCCCTTTTTTTTTTTTCTCGCTCTCTTTCTTTCGATCAGATCAGAGCACATCGCTACGATAAAGAGCACCGAGCAGATGAAGCCCAGAGACCTGAACAGGCTCGGAGACGAATATAATTCCATCTACATCAGTAAAGAGAGCTATAAGTGTGCACTCCTGGCAGCTGGAGCATGTTTCAGTGTAGCTCAGTCCATCCTCACTGGTCAGGTGGGTCTCTCTCACTAACTCACCACTCACTCACTCTCACACACACACACACACAGAGCAGCAATATAGTATATATGTAAACTACAGTGGCCACAAGATCACCTAAACTGGATGGTTGAAGATTGGAAAAGAGTGGTTGTTTCCCTTACGATGGACTTCCTGTCGGCCTGAACATGTCTGGCCATTCTCCTCTGACCCCTCTCTCTTTAACCAGGCATTTCTGCGTTTTTTGAACTATTTTGTGTGAACTCTAGAGAAAGTCTCATGAGATCAGCTGTTTCTGAAAGCCATTGAGTCATTGAGATCACATTTTCCCGTGTTCTGACGTTCGATATGAACAGGCGTTCCTATTAAATTGCTGTTTATGTGTGAGTGTATATACGTTATTATTATTATTATTATTATTATTATTGTTATTTTCAATAATTCTGGAGCTGACTGTATATATTGGAAGAATACTGACGGTATTGAGAGTTTCAGAGCAGGACATCGGTGTGTGAAATGGTTTAGTTCCTCTGATCTTGCCTCTCGTGGCTTACGTCTGTGTGTCTTGCGTTCGTGTGTAGGTGAGGAACGGTGTGGCTATCGTACGCCCCCCTGGGCATCACGCAGAGAGAGACACCGCCTGCGGATTCTGCTTCTTCAACACGGCTGCCCTGACCGCCCGCTATGCTCAGAGCATTACCCACAACACCCTGCGCGTCCTCATCCTCGACTGGGACGTGCACCATGGCAACGGCACACAACACATTTTTGAGGATGATGACAGGTGGGGAAGGATTCTGGTCATGTATCAGACCCTTGGTACTTCTGTTGTACGTGTGCAAATGTTAAGCAACATGTCAAGTGAGCAGAACTGCACATTATTCACGATCTAGTGCTTCACTAAGTAGTCATGCTTCTGAGCCTTAGGAAGAATTCCCAGTACAGTAAGTAATGCCCACACATTGGGCAACGCAACAAATTCATTCGTAACACACATGCAGGGTCGTTAACACAGTATTGATGAAAATCTAGCTCGTTTGGGAAAAAAAAAAAAATATTCGTATCACTTTATTTAAGTTGCATGAATTTAATTTGTGTGTTTCATATTAATGTCTTTAAAAGAAAACTATCCAAAACAAACCCAGAATTTCCAACAAATAAGACTAGCCATTCAATTAAGACATTAAGTAACGGCACCCTATGAAAGGAGTTAGTGGTATACGATGCACCGCGATGGCTGAGCTGCATTACTGGAAGCTTTAGCGCATGCCGTGCTTAGGAGGCGCTCTTTCACGGTTTCGTCGTCGCTTTGTTGGTTTTGACTTCACGTGCCGTCAATAAATGTAAATATAAATCAAATGTGCCCGGAATGTTCTTGGTAATTTAATGGTGTTGTGCGTTTATTAATATTCATGTGAGTATGGGGGATAAAAAAATCAGCTAACTACACATTGTACATAAATCTGGAGGGATTTTTAGTTCGGATTGGCCTATAAAACATTTACACATACGCTACCGGTCAAAAGTTTAGACACACTTATTCTTTACTTGTATTATTTTTGTCCACACACACACACACACACATTGTGCAGTATTGTGCAGTATAAGAATTGTTGTTTGTGTGTACGAGTTCTAAAATAAGGAGGTGAGATGAGAAGTCCCATGAGGTGTAGTGTGTGTGTGTGTGTGTGTGAAAAATCAGTACCTAGACTTGACCGCACCGTTTTCCTTGCAGTGTGCTCTACATCTCTCTCCATCGCTACGATGAAGGCACATTCTTCCCCTACTCGGAAGACGCCGATTACGATAAAGTGGGCCGAGGGAAAGGCACGGGATACAACGTCAACATTCCCTGGAGCAGAGCCAAGATGGGCGACCCGGAATATCTAGCAGCCTTCCACCATGTGGTGATGCCGATAGCACGAGAGGTGAACACACACACACACACACGTGCAAACATATCTCGATCGCATCTTAATCAATTGCGTTTTAAAGAAGTTCTGATTCCTGTTTCGCGGGTTGCTGCAGTTTGCTCCGGAGCTGGTGCTGGTGTCGGCCGGGTTTGACGCCGCTCGGGGTGATCCGTTAGGCAAGTACCAGGTGACCCCGGAGTGCTACGCCCACCTCACACATCAGCTGCTGAGTCTAGCAGCAGGACGAGTGCTTGTCATTTTAGAGGTGAGTGACGGTTTAGTGCTTTCTCCATAAAACGCTGCGTGAGTCCACGTCTCAAATCTGATCCTGGATTTTTTCTATTGAAACGTACTCAAACAGTTCGTTTTCAGTACTCAGATCTGTTCCGTGGCACTGAATCCTTTATAGCCTCAGTAATTACCGACTTTGCAATGTGTATATGTAGTATACACTCACCCTGTGGTCCGTGTGGGTCTTAAAGCCCCAGTATAGTGACGGGGACACTATACTATAAAAACAAAATCTCATTAGTCGGACTAATCATGCTTGAGCAGCTTTGTTTTGCACCTGGACGTATATTTTTGATCGTATAAAGTCAGTCTAAGCAGTGTGTCTTGTCTCCTTTTTCACATAGGGAGGTTATAACCTCACGTCCATCTCCACATCCATGGCCATGTGCACCAGCATGCTCCTGGGTGACACGCCCCCGCTGCTGCCTCCCCTGCCCCCTCCACACCCCAGCGCTTCCATTAGCATCAACAACGTCCTGCGAGCACACGCCCCCTACTGGAGATCTCTCAGAATACAGAGTGAGGCCGAGACCATAAAGGGCAAAATGTAAGACTAATTCATCGACAAAACACTTTATCCGCCTCTCTGTTTTATTCTTTCTCAGTTCCAGAGTCTCTGCGTTTGTCCTTGCCTTCTCCTAAACCCAAGACCAAGCACACACCAGCAGGAAAAGGCAAAAATTCTCCTCCTCAGGTCACCCCTCAGCAGCAGCACCAACGCACCGCTGTGACGACTTCACCAGCATCGCCAAATACTGATCAGGAGGACTCGGGGCTAGACGAGCTCACTCAAGGCCTGCGCTGTCTGGACCTCAGCACATCTACCATATCTGCCAGTTCCAGCCCCGCCTCTGTCCCTGTGGGCGGGGCTAGACCTAAAGTGAAGCCCAGCCCACAGAGGGACTCCACAGAAGTGCAGGAGGTGTCGCCTGTCCCCGTGATAGAAAGCGGTATAGTAGACGGTGATGCAAAAGCCGAGTCCACGCCCAGCAAACAGGAGGAACAGGTAAACAGCACCGCCGTTCCGTTTTTGAAGGGTAAACCTAATTTAGAAACTCGAGTTGATGCGGGATGTGTTCATTTCTTCATGGCTTCTGTTTTCACACCTTGCAGTCAGAACCACAGGCGGAAGAATCGGACGCCGGGGCAGTGTGTGATCAGGAGAGTCCTGCGCTGGAGGGAGCGTGTGGTTACACGAAGAAATCCGTCTTCGAGCTCGTGTGCAGCGCCGCGGACGTGGCCGGGGTACGATATCTCTCCCGGGGGGTGATGATAAAGTTTTCGGCCCCTCTGTGTTATCTACTGCTTAATTAACAAGGATTTTCCTTAAGATTTCCAGTTTATTTTCAGGTTTTACCAGTTAAAAGTGCACGAGTTTCTGATGTGCGCTTGAACATGTAAAATGGATGATTTATTATTAAGGTAATCGGAAAAAAAAAAAACCCCACGTGAGACGATTCACTAACAGGGTCTGCGGATGATCGGGTGTTGTCCATTTTGAGCGTTTGCACTAACGCGTGTGCAATCTGAGGAAAAACGGGGGTTAAAAAAACGGATTCATCTAGCTCCTGCATCGTGATTCATCGCAGTCTTTGGGAACAACGATTACGTGCGTGAATTAACACGACCGAAGGGCAGGTATTAAAATCGTCGAAGCTTATTTTTGACACGTCCCGTTGCCTTTCATCCGTGTTAAACTTGACGAGTAATTTCACACATCCGTGACAAGTTTCAGTCGCGGTTTTACTCTTCCGGAAGTCACCGAGGTTTTTTTTTTCAGATCTCTCTGTTTCTATGCACTTCATTTACGCCGTTATTCTTTATACATCGCTCACAGCACACCCAGTAACTGCCCATCAATGCGCAGTTTATCGTCTTACTGAATTGAATTGTTTTAATAATATATCGGAAGGTTTCACGTGGAAATTTGACGTCAGTAGTGATTCCCACGTTTTTTTTTTTTTTTTTTCGTGAAAGAAAGAGTGAATCAGTCAATGGATAAATTGATTCATTCATCCAGTCAACAACCAGCCATCTGCTGGGGCTGGTTTAAAGACTATTTGAATAATAAACAATATGTATCATCATATACTATATAGGATTGCCTGCCAGCAAAACACTTCAGGATGTGCTGATATTGGAAAAGAATCGATTTCTACACTGGCAACAGGGATCATGTACCGTAGCTGCGTTTACACGACCATGTGAGAGCACATAAATCGGTTGATGACGAAGAACTGTTTGGTTTTATTACATATTATCGATATTTAGGCTTTTTTTTTTTCCAAACGCACATTTGAAAATACCTTACGGTACACTGGCTGGAAAGCGCCGCACTAGATGCCTGCGAGGCACTTCGAGGATCGAGAGGATAAACAACTCGAATTCCTGCTGACTTTGCGTTTCGGGTGAATCGCAGAACTCAAAAGCAATTGTCAGTGGGTTCATTTCGAGGGCTTTAGTTAGCTTTGTCCACAATCGCCGTGTGTGTTACACTACAAAGACCCAGCCAGAACAATTCCTAGGGGCTCTGTTTGCTCCAGAAGGCGTTAGGAAATGGTATATATGGACGTGGATGTCTGTAGGATAGACAGTAGAGGACAGTGAGCAGTGACGCTATACTGCTGTTCTTGTACAGAGCAGAGCGTTTGGACGAGTCAGGATGTCTGTAAGTTGAGTTTTTTTTTTTTTCTTAATTGAAATTTTCATGGTATGTTTAAAAAAAAAAATCGGAAAGTGCTCGAGTGGTGCGTTACACGACAGCGCTGCTGAGATCTCGAATCTGATTGACCGGAAGATTAAGTTTCTGTAACGGCGGCTCTTAAAGTAGTATCCGGTTACGAAGGTTTAAATGAATGCCTTCGTTCTAAAACATCGTTTTTATAGTAACAGCTTACACGGGGACTTCTGATATATGATAGCTTCTTGACAGGGACAGATTTAGAAACTGTAACCAGTGATACGGTGGGTGGGTGGGGGAGGTGAGTGATCGTCACGATCGGGAAGCGAAGGCGGGTGCGAGCGCAGATTATTTGTCGTGAGAAGTACAGATAAACCAGCTAAGACTATGAAAACAAAAACCATAAACACACACACGACAACAAAAAGCTTGACACTGGAACACACAGAAACCAGAACTTAAATAGGGGTGCTTATTAGGGGTAACACAGAACAGGTGTGAGTGATCAGTGGGACATGTGAGCATGGTCATATGACGTGCTGGGGCTGATGGGTAATGTAGTACAATGACAAGCTGCGGTTCATTTTGTCTTATTAATTTTAAGAATGCAAAAAAGAGAGGCTGGTAATGTAAGTGATAGAAGAAGCGAACTTGTTTAACAGGTTCCACAATGTTAAATGTAACCGTAAATGGATAAAAGAAAGTACCATGGGTTATGAGTGGCAAAATGCTTTTAGTATAAGAGGAACATTTTTTTGAGTGGTAACAGGGATGCTGGAAAAATCAGTATAAAATGATATACTGAGCGTTGTGGTTAACGTTCCTCTTGTCCTACACCGCGTCTGATTTGCCATGTGACTCGTGTGTAACGTCACCCATGTTGTTGCTGCATCCCAGGATCTCATCTTGTCGCGTCTCCTTCTAGGATACGATGTACGTAGTGGACCCTTTGGCGTGGTGCCCACACTTGGAGTCAGTGCGTGCGGTGCCAGCAGGGGGCATCGACGTGTTCCGGCCGTGCGAGGAGTGCGGCGCCGAGACGGAGAACTGGATCTGCCTCTGCTGCTATAAGGTGCTCATCACAGGACAGTGCTGTAGGAGAGAGGTCGAAATGCCAGTGCATTTAGTAAACATTATTAAGTAGCACTGGACGAGCTTTCTGATTAATTATTATGAATTATTCAGATATATAATCACCGGCCACTATAAAAGGAACACCTGTGCACCTAGAGTTATCCAGGCGGCCAGTGACATGGCAGCAGCGCAATGTTTCAAACCATAACGAATACTTGAAATAGTGTCTCAGGCTGCAGAAATGGTGAATCGAATAGCTGAATACCTGCCAGTGAACCCTCTGACTGTAAAACAAAAATCCTCTCATATCCTCAGTACTGGTTTATTTTATGAACCTAATCCAACAATTGAAATATTAGAATTATCGTTTAAATGTGTACACAGTTATTTTGTCTGTTTATTAGAGCCAGAGTTTTCTGCACAAAACTACATATAGTCGTAGATACTAATTTAAAAAAAAAAAAAAAAAAACCCCAGCAAGACTGTTTACTATGATGTGGTCTGGTCTTGACATAAAGCAGATTTGAATGTGATTGTGGTATCAGTTGTTGATTTTTATAAACGGATGAACGGGTGAAGCAGAATTATCCGCAGTGCACGGTGCGATGTCGTTCGTGTGTGTGTGTGTGGGTGTGTTTCGTCTTTGTGCAGGTGTTGTGTGGGCGTTTTGTGAACGAGCACATGGTGGCCCACGGTCAGCTGTCCTCTCACCCTCTGGTCCTGAGCTTTGCTGATCTATCAGTGTGGTGCTACTCCTGCGAGTCCTACGTGCACAACAAGGTGGGTGCATATGAGCTCTGACCTTCACACAGTGCCGTATAATACAGTTCAAATCAGCGCGCTTCACTTCTGAACATGTTTATGAGTCCTCATATTATACAGCTTTATATATAGCTCTCTCTCGCTGTCTCTTTCTATCTCTCTCTTTCTCTATCTCTGTCTTTCTGTCTCTCTTTTTCTCTCTCTGTCCTTCTCTCTCTCCCCACCTCTCGCTCTCTTTGTTTCTCTATCTCCATATCTGTCTCTCTCTTTCCCTATCTCTGTCTTTCTCTCTCTCCCTCTCTCTCCTCCCTATATCTCTGTCTCTTTCTCTGTCTCTCTTTCTCTCTCTTCTCCATCTTGCTCTCTCCCTCTCTCTGTCCCTCTCTCTCACGCTGTCTCTCTCTCTCTGTTTCTCTCACTCTGTCTCTTTGTCTCTCCCTCACCCTGTCTCTCTCTCTCTCTGTTTCTCTAACTCTCTCGCTCTCTTCGTCTCTCTTTCTCTATCTCTCTTCCTCTCTGTTCCTCTGGCTGTCCCTCTCTGTCTTTCTCTCACTCTCTGTCTCCATGTCTCCGTCTCTCTCCCTCACTGTCCCTCACTCTGTCTCTCTCTCTCCATTTCTCTCTGTCTCTCTCCCTTTCCCCATCTCTCTCTCTCTGTGTAGGTGCTGTATGAAGCAAAGAATGCTGCTCATCTCGCTAAGTTTGGGGAGGAGATTCCCCCCATCAACTAATCTCGCACTGAAGATGAGAAGATTCCTGTGCAGGCAACCAAGAGGGATGTGTGTGTGTGTGTGTGTGTGCGTGCATGCATGCATGAGGAAGTAACAGACTGGCATTATATAACGCCGTCGAACGTGTGTGAGGAACTGTTTTCACACTGAACGCTCATCTTCATTTCCGAACTCGCTCCAAACTCTTCCGCGTCCTCCTCTCTGCAGCAGAACCGAACTCATCAACCTGTGCTAATTACACCGTGTCTGTCAAACCACACATTTCTCCTGCACCGCTTTCGTGCCAGCACTCATTTCACAGAATCGCTCCACTCTTTATTTATTCTTCATAGAAACAGCACAGAACCAGTTTCCTAATCCTTCTAAGACTGATAGTGAATAATGAAGCAGCTCGCGAACAAGGTTTTAATAACGAATAAAAGAAGACGGTTGTTCGCCGGCGGGTCGTATCGGCACGAACACCAGCCAGGTGTCTGAAGTTCAGCGCCAGATCTTTGAGCACACTCTTAATCTCACTTTTAATCATGTCCCTGTTTGAGGACTATTTACACGCACATGACCAAAAACGTATTACTTCATATAACTCGCAAGCAATAAATAACAATAATAAGTTTCCTCAAACAAAAAGTAGTCCTGACGGTTCAACTCTGTAAATCTCACTGTTCTTTTGTTCTGTTTTCTTAACTTCTCACTTGTGTTCCTCTTTGAACAAATTCTGTATCTGTGCTATGGCAAAAAAAAAATTATAATCATTGTAAGTTAAGCTTTTGTAAACTTTGTTAGATCAATACACTTTAAAGCTGAAGAATTATTTTGTGTGGGTTTTTTTTTTTTTTTTTTTTTGGCGTCTTTCTCGAGCAAAGACAAAAATGTCCACATGTCCGAAAATTTAAATGACGTTGAGGTCGCAATTTTACATACGCGTTATATACACAAAATGTTAATAATTCAAAAAATAAGAGGGATCGTAAAAATTGCATTTTGTTGTTTAGTTAGAGTCCTGAATAAGCTATTTGACATAACAGATGTTTACATACATATAGTCCACAGTAATACTGAATTTACATAAATTAACCAGTTTACACACGCTCGATTGTTAATACCGAGTGTCGTTACATGGATAATCGACGACATGACGTGTTTATGTTTTGTGATGGTTCTTCACGAGTCCCTTGTTCGTCCTGAGCAGTTAAACTGCCCACTGTTCTTCAGAATAAATCCTCCAGGTCCTGCACGTTCTTTACTTTTCAAGCATCTTCTACATATTCGATTCCTTTCCAACAGCGGCTATACGATGTTGAGTTTAAATCCATCTTTTCACACCGAGGACGACTGAGGGACTCGTACACGGCTATTAAAAAAGGTGCAAACGTTCACTGAAGCTCAAGAAGGCAACACGATACATTAAGAGCCGGGGGGTGTAAACTTTTAAACAGGATGAGCGGTGTAAATTATTATTTTGTTTAAAGATCTTTTTTTTTTTTCTTTTCATTTACTACTGCCCTTCAGAAGCTACGCAAGATATTTATACATTTTCCAGAAGACAAAATAATAACAATTTACACCGAATATCATGTTCAAAATGTAACATATAGAAATGTTATATATATATATATATATATATATATATATTAGTTAGTTATAAAAAAAAAATTGAAAAAGGAAATAAACTCTGTAGCAAACTATTTTTTAAAAAATACAAATTTTCAAAAAATGTTAATGCACAGTTACTTTTTATATTTGATGAACTTACAAAATAGAAAAAAATGAATTATCAAATGTTTGGACACCCGTTCCAGAAGCAGAGTCTCAGAACTTTAATTAACTCGTTAGGCCTTAATTGACTCATTAGAACTCGTTTGGCAGGCCAAGAATTGTCATTATGAATAACTATTCCAGAGCGTAATAAACCCATGGTTTATTACGACAACCCATGGTTCCTCTAATCAGCTGACTGAGGATCTGCAAAGCAAAGGAAGGCTGTGAAAAGAAGTGCTTCCGGGTAGCTATTTGCACTGTCCGAAATGTCATTAAGAATTAGCAGTTCGGGGGGAACTGTGCAAGTCAAGGCAAGATCTGAAACGGCTCATATAGTATGCTGGCAAGAAAAGCAAAGCAAAACCACCATCTGACACTAAAGACCTGCAGGAAGGTTTAGCTGACACAGTGCAGCGCTGCTTGTACATATATGGTCTGCATGGAAGAGTCATCAGAAGAGACACTTTACGTGCAACCTCGTCACAAAAGTGAACGTCTGATATATGCAAACATTATCTAGATAAGCCAGAGGCATTCTGGAACTTTCTATGGACTGATGAAGTAAGGATGGAGCGGTCACTACCATCACCAGTGGTATGTTTGGAAAAATGAAGGAGAAGCATTTGATGAAAAGTATATCTTGTTAATTATTAACCATGGTGGTAGAGATATACTTCTGGTTTGTGTGGCACAGGAAACATTGCACAGGTAAAGGGAGGAGCGACATCGAACTGCTTATTAAGAGAAACAGCCCTGATGCCATGGATATCTTGAAAACATCTGGTCATGATAACATGGCATCTTTGTCATCGGACGTAAACTATGATGGTGACTCATGGCGGTATATAACAGCTTCCCTCATTATGTCATAATGGGTAAATAGTAAGCTTTTTATGGTTTAATACATGGGTGTCCAATCTTATCCGCAAAGGTCCGGTGTGGGTGCAAGTTTTCATTCCAACCAATCAGGAGCCACGCCTGATTCCACCTGTTTAATCAGTTGATCTTGGCTTTCAATAGACTCAGGTGTGGCTTCTGCTTGGTTGGAATGAAAACCCGCACCCACACCGGACCTTTCCGGATAAGACTGGACACGCCTGGTTTAATATAACAAATGTTTTCCATTCTTTCCTTCCCTTCTCATTCTTTAGCTTCTCTGTTTTTCTCTTTCTCCTTTTCCCTCCTGGAGGATACTGACGCTGCTCTGGTCGTCTGTTTTATTCCTCCCTCTTTCCTGTGACAGGAGGATTTATTTTTCCCTGCGCCAGTACTCTGTCTAAAATCCTCTTCTCAGAGTATAAAAGCATCACGCGCTCTTTCTGCTTCTCTCCCCCTCCCTCCATGCCTCCATCCCTCCTGACTCGTCCTCATCACCCCTCCCTCAGTACGTGTTGCAGGAACATCGCTTGCTATTGGTGTTGGCCTGCTGTTAATGTCGTGCATCATTGCCACCATAACCCCACGGGGAGGAGGAGAGAATCTCGTTTTTTTCCCCCCCTGTCTTGCTCCCTCACTTGCCGATAATGCAGATCTCGGTAATTGAATTTTGATGTTTTTTTGCTTCCTGCTGAAGGACAGAGTGTCGCAGACGACCAGCCTGAGGAGAAGAGAGGTGATCTCCATCATCCCATGCTCTCATCTCGTTCCTCTCTGCTCATTTGTCTTAGCATGCAGATCCTGATTGTTTTTTATCCTTTCTGTGAGCATCATCATCATCATCTCTCTCTCTCGCCCTCTCTCATCTAGCCGTTTCTGAAAACATCCTCATGAGTCTCTCCCTGTCATTAAGCCCCCGCTGCGCTGCTGTTTTCACTGCATTGTTTGAGGCTGTTATGACTGGATTCTCTAAGAGCTCTTGCTCCTGAGGCCGTGTGCTGTGCTTTCAGGCTTCACAGCTCAGCAAAGACCAGCTTTCCAGCTGAATAATACATTTATTATAGTTACTGCAGAGTTTGTATAGCAGTATATCTTCAGGAAAAAAAGAAATGCGTGAATATTCTGCTTTGTTCTAAGCCATGTTTGAAGCCCAAGCTGAGCTACAACTGAAATGCTGTTAAAGGTGCTGTTAGTCATTTTTAGAAGTGGTCCTAATAGTATAATTATTATACTGTTTTAAATATATGTTTAAAAAACTATTATTCACAGTATTGCAGCACAATCAGTCTCTCTGTTTGTTTCATTTCAGACTTCTGTTAAAAAAAATTTCTGGCCCAGAAATTAGCCTTGAGCTGGAACAGTGCTTTTCAGCACTGCTTTTATATATATATATATATATATATATATATATATATATATATATATATATATATATATATATTTTAAAGATAGGGTCAAAGTGCAGTAGGCTTTATTGTCATTCCTCTCATCACAGGTGCAGTGTTAAGAAGGAAATGCTTTATGCTTTATAAAGCTTCATGCTTTATTCTCTGTTATAGAGTGTTAACATTTTCAGTCATGATTTAGGTTGCTGTATTGACATACAAAAATAATGTCTGCAATAATATCTGCTGAAGTTCACTACACTTTTTTTCTCTGCTCTATTTTTTGGTGGATCCAATGACATTTCCTGATCTGATTTTTCAACATATTTCTTTCGTATATTAAAACAGCTGAACGGTCATCTTCCGAACAACGATTGGACACCTTAAAGAGTCCTGTGATGAAAAATGACTGAATCGACAGAATCAAAACAATGGCCGAATGCACTTATAAGATTTATAAGTCTTTAATCTTTATAAGGTTTCTTGTTGTTTTTGTACATTAAGCATTAAGTTAAACTTCTTCTTCTTTCAAGTCAAGCATCGTGCATCTGCCTTCCTACAGAATTCATTTCCAGCACAAATCCAGAAAGGCCTACCTTGGATTTGTAGTCGATTAATGATTTGGAGCGCTGGAGCTGAGTTTTGTAGGAATGTAGATCTCTAGGGGCATGGTTGGTGATCATGTGTAACTGCATATTCAGTGTAATACCTGCAAGTATCAGAGTTTAATTTGAAACATGATGCACCGTATTTAGCTCTGCTTTTGCAGCAGTCATGCAGCCCCATGCGGCGGAGGTGGCACGCCTCTACCAGACAGAGTTCGTCCGGAGTGCGCGGGCTATGGGTGTCCTGTGGGCCATTTGCACGCTCTGCTTCGCAGTCATCGAGGTGGTCATCCTCGTCCAGCCGTCCTGGGTGGGCACGCGTGAGCTCCGTTATCCAGCCAGCAGTGTCGGTGGCAAGGCGCCACCTCAGACTGGTACACTGGGCCTGTTCGAGGTGTGTGTGGAGTCAGACTGGCCAGTGCCGGAGTGCACAGGCTCCCTACATACGCTGACCCCGATTCCAGCCTTCCAGTCACCGGCTGTGCTGGTGTGCATCTCCCTCACCATGGTCTGGGTCAGCGTGGGCTGTCTGTGTCTGTTTCGCTTCTGCAACGCCGCAACCGTGTACAAGATCTGTGCCTGGCTACAGCTCACCGCTGGTAAGAGCACTGACTTGTCGGCGCGTGGGTTCATTGGAAAACTTTTGAGTATGTCCAGCAAAGAAGCCATCGTAATCCCACATCATAGACACACTGTCTGCCTTTACAGTTTCCGTTTGTCTGCTCTAGCCAGTGTTTGCTGAAATTGGTCAGAGTTAACTCGGGTTATTTGCTTTAAAACAAGATCTTGGTAGCCGTAGACAGGGTCGGGAGGGTTATTTTAAAAATGTATTCCGTTACAGTTACAAATGACTTCATAAAACATGTCATCAGTGACGCAATCCAGGTATCACAACATGAAACTAATGTGATCGGATTATTTTTGGATGACGTATGTAAATAAAGTCAAGAGAAAAGCGATATGATCTAAAATACTTTTATTTTGAGGTTACTTTCGAGTTTAAAAACATCACGTTCGGTGTTTGAATTTGTTTTAATAGACTAAATAAATGCATTTGCAAGAGAGAACCAGAACTATAATCATGCAGCTGTCTACATTGTGTCGTGTCAAAAGATTCATTTCTTTGGTTTGAAAAGAAAAAAAAAAATTGTAATCCTTTTTTTTTTTTTTTTTTTTTTTACAATTTTTTACAATTTTTTACAATTTTTTACAATTTTTTTAAAAAAAAAGAAAATACAAAACATACCTGTTTTCTGATTATTTTGTTTTTTGACATAACTGTAACGAATTACCGGTACCGTTTTTTTGTATCCTGATTACGTAACGCCGTTACATGTACTCCGTTACTCCCCAAGCCTGGTCGTAGACATTTTGTTTAACTGATCCCCCTGGCAAACCTGCTCAATTCTAATAATTAGGAAGTTCTCCAGGAGATATATACGTATACATATACATATATGCGTGTATAAGTATAGGACTTAGTTCATAAAGAACTACCAAAGTATTACTTCATTATTACTTACTGAGTAGTTACCCAGTATTTATTAGTACTCAATGACTTAGGTGTGAACTATTCATTCATTCCTGCTGAGTCCCTGTGAGTTATTGGACAGTCTTTTAAAGCATTACCACAATGCATAAACCTACGAGGGGGAAAAACCAACATGTTTTCATGTTTTTAGAAACCAAGCAAGGAAAAAACCAGAACAGAAGGCTTATATGCTTCATCCAACTCTGTGCTGCAGGTTTCTGTCTGGCGCTGGCCTGCGTGCTCTTCCCAGACTCGTGGGAGTGTGCTGAGATGCGTGCACTGTGTGGAGACAGCGTTGAGAGTTTCTCTCCAGGGAACTGTTCCGTGCACTGGGCCTACGTACTGGCCATGCTGGGAGTGCTGGACGCCGGGATCCTCGCCACACTTGCCTTCGTCCTGGGCAACCGACAGGATGCACTGCTCCCAGATGACGCCAAGGATGGTGACGGTAAAACGGGACATTCATCAAACTTTATTGAATACGAGTTAAAAAGTAAAACTAGAGTTAAATTAGACCAAAGATCTCTCTTGTTTTCCTCAGTGACCGGATTGTTACTGGAAGCGTAGCCTGGGGATGAAGCGATACTACAGGTACGGATGTTAAGATAAAATAAGTTGCCAGTTTATTAGGTACAACTGAATAAACATTGGCCATTCACATACGGTGTACCCTTATAGAAGTCACATGATTCGTTTATTTTCACATTAAATTTTTTCCCGACGATCTTCTTTTGTAATGTTTTACCACATGATTTATTTTTATATGGAATCTTTCCACATGACTCGCGTGATTTTTCAAATGATTCATTTAATTTGATATATATATTTTTTTTTCAAAGGATTCATGAATAATTTTTTTTAATGTATGATTCATTTATTTTCATGTGATTTTTATTTTTTCCACGTGATTAAATTTATTTGGACGTCATTATCCATGAATCGTTTATTTGGACATGTGATTAGCCACGATTTTTGACTTTCCACACGATTCATTTGTTTTCGAATGCGATTATCCGAGATTCATCTATGTTCCACATGATTCGTTTTCACGGGATTTTTTTTCAACATGATTCATTTTCACACGTGATTTCCCCACACGATTCATTTACGTTCACATATTATTTTCCACGGTTCATTTCTTTTCATGCGTTTTGTTTACACGATTTTTTTTCCCCCCACGTGTTAATCTTTCAGGTGATCACATATTGTTGTGAGTGTAGCTCATCTGATGGTGTAAATAATCTGTCAGCCCCACCCTGACTCCATCAATGAACAAAAAGACCGCAGTGAAGACCACCATTGATCTGACACTCAGACAGCATCCTATAGTGGCCCCTTTCATAAAAATTGTATACTAAGAGACCTATATGCTAGGAGTCCCTGAAAAAGCACCGCTGTCCTTGCTTTGATATTCTTTAACCTCTTCCTTGATATTTTCATGTTTCTAGCTTTCTCTTTTATTTCTACCCCCCATGTACTTTCATCTTTCTTCATTAGACTCCTTTTAACCTGGGGCAGGTCTCTCTGTCCTCATCGGAAAGCTGGAGAAAAACAGACGACATGAGAAAACCTCACTTCCTCCTCCCCCACAGCATGACATCATGTCCCCGACGCTTACATAAAAACTGCGCATAGAAACTAGAGACGGTCGCCTGGCAACCGCAACCGATGACTTCTCCAGCTGTAAGTGGAGGCAGGGAAATACAAGGACACTTGTTTTTCATTCTCTGGCACCTCCTGATAAGCAAGCGGATGTCATCGTAGATATTACTTACTTTTTCTGTTAATTCTCCACACTGTCCTGTATCGAGACCATCAAATGTATTCTCTCCTTGTCTGGTGCCACTGTGTGGTGTGAATTTTAGGTTTCTTCATGTTCTCATTACTCTGCGTTATTTAAGATCAGTATTTAAGATAAATATAGAACAGATGAAGCAATACCAACAATAAGGCCTTAATTTAAGGGGAAAAAAAAACATAACTCTGGATAGGATTTTGATTAAAGAGTAGGTTACATTTTTAAAAAATTATTTCTATATCTGAAAGTTAAATGATTAAATATAGTTTATTATTATTATTATTATTATTATTTTTAGAGGTTTTAATAGCGTTAATCACAACATCTTAATAACACATACAAGGTGATTAATGAATATTCATCTTTGGCAATTAAAAGAGGAATTACATCATTCTTAGTGTCTTCAGGCATTGCAATGAACATTTATTACACGTCGCATAAGCAACACAGTGCGTGAGCAAATATCGAGCTCTAACGTGAACGACGAGTACAGAGAAACAAAGAACTGACTCGAGATTTTGATATCGACATCCAATTTTTTTCTTTATTGTAACGATCATTTTTTTCTCGTTTTATTGTACAATCCCACCTGCTACTCACAGATGCATAAGATTAATAAGATTAAGATTTCATAACCACACAGATAAGGAAACAACAACAACAACAAAAAAAAACCCACACGTATAATTATGATTTAAAACACGGTTTCTTGCACATGTTCTCACATAGAGTAATCAGAGAGGGAACTCCAGAGGAGAGGTGATGTGTAAAACAGCCAGCATCATCATTTAAAAAAAAAATTATTTGGCACATTAATATACTAAAGCCACTGGAGAAGCAAAAGGAAGCAGAACAACAGCGATTGACTCTTCCACAGCGAGAGTAGGTTTCAGTAATACACGCAGGACGAACGCTGTCCGGACACGAGATCAGAAAGAGAGCAGAGACCCAAAGAGTTTAACTCAGTGCTGGAAATTTTGCTGTGTGTTGCACTGCCAAAGTCTGAGGTCTTAAAATAGCTCTGCTATTTCAGGGCTCATTGACTGATACATTGAGTTGAGTGAAATTTGATATGTTTAAATAATAATCTAATGGACAACATTCACAGCAACCCTTAGCCTAGCTTAGGTTCAGTCTGTCTGTATAAAGCTACAGAAAAAGCCAGGGCCAAGACGTTTTCCTGTGTGAACTCTGGTGTTTTGTGGTCATTATTAAATCTCCTACTACTACATTAAAATATCTCATAGTTTGATCAATAAAGAGTTTTCAGTGAAAACAGTGTCTGTCCTAGTGTTTGCTTTATAAACAGTTCCTCTTAAAAGATCAACTATCTCAATGATAATTGAATAACACCAGTTAGCACTTTGGTAATTGGTGGCTGTTGTTTGGATTTTTGGTCCAATGGTAATGTTTAAAAGAGTCCTTCACTCAGTCTTCCATTCAATCCAGCTCCTAATATCTAAGGCTGATAATCCAATGGGTGATGGTATCTTTGGTACAGATGGGGCAAATTGGATAAAGTTCACATCACAGGTTTAAATAAATGACAATCCTAATTAATTACACTGATGGATAAAATCTCAGCCCCCTCCAGTTCCTCAACGCTGAACAGTTAAATGTTTCCCATGCAGTTCAATTCCTAAAGCAACTCCTTACCAGGGAAAACACTGAGATCTACAGCACATCAGTTGCTCTTGAAAGACAGCCAAGTACTCAAAGCCATAAAGGTTGGATGCATATATATATATATATATATATATATATATATATATATATATATATATATATATATATATATATATATATATATATATATATATACACACACACACACACACACACACACAGTGCGAGCATAGTGATATTGTGATTTAAACTCACAACCTTTCAGTCAGTCTCCCAGTGCCTTGGTCACTAATCGACTAGTGCTAGGGAGTTGATTGGAATTAACCCTACAACTAGAGCTAATTTGGGGTTTAATTTTGCTGTAAATCAAGCCAAATATGGCTGGGTTTAAGGATATAAGGGCCAGTTATGGCAAACGCATTGTTCAATAGTAAGTATCCAAAAACAGCTTTGGGAATGGCACAAATGGAACAAATTCTAACAATTTTGGACCCAGCTTTAAACATGCTAGCTCATGAATGCTGTTAAGGTGGTGATCTGACAGCTAAATTGGGATAAATTTATCGGTTTCATTCCTCAAGGATTATGTGGGCTAGATAAAGTGGTAAGTATGGACCATTGGTGGCCCATTACTCATTTGCTATTAGGAAAGACTTTGGGTTGTGGCACTCCTAGGATACCCCAGGATTTTAACGATGTCATATATTGAAAGGTTTTCTTTCAAATAGTTGCTGGCATGCTAAAAGTGTAGCATTATTCAATCCAAGTAAAAGGTCTAGTGACCTTGGAAAGTCCAGACCCTTCAAGGATAAAACAGGTAAAAGTATAAGGTGCTAATCTGATATTGTGTGATCCACTGTGTTGATGATGGCCAGTGTGCCGAGCAATGGTAATGATTTACTGTTCACCGATGGTGATTCAGATTAAGAAAAATCGATTTAAGTGGTTTAAGGATAATTTGGTCTCGAGACTCAAGTGGAACTCAAGTGATGTCATCCCCAATATCTGAACTATCAGGACTGACAGGTTGAAAGTGTATCACTCCATCTACTGCAAACCCATGAATAAAAATTTGATTTGCTCATATGCATTAGCATGTGGAACAGATAATTGAATGTGTTTAGGATTTTATTATAGCGCTGAAGCAGATACATTGGTTCGCCAGACATAAGCAGTTAACAGTGAGTTCTCGCATATATCTGTCAGCATGTGAACTGTTGCAATCTTTCTGTCTCCTTCTCTTTCCCTCTCGCTCTCTCTCTCACTTTCTCAGGTACTGGATGATGTGCTGAGCGATGAGCTCGGGGTCGTAGGTCACTGAGCGGCGTTTGCGGCTGCTCTTTGCAGGTGGAGGCAGATCTGTGTCGATGCGCTTCATCCTCTGCAGGCCAGCATGGGGAGACCGGTTGTTCTGACCAGCAAAATCATCGTGGTCTTGATCACCCACTCGCTTCACCCGCAGGAGCGAGGCCTCGGCATCAGGGGAGGCAATGGGGTCGGAGTCCAGAGAGCGCCTAGCTCGTCTCGGAGGCGTAGCTCTGTCACGTCCGATGCTGGCTGCTGCTGCCACTTCCCATTTGCCTCGGCGGTTGGATGGGTTCAGCTGGTTCTCAGATACCAGATTCGAGAGGACCTTCTCCACCAGGTACCTGGGTAAAGTACCGGGAGTGAGGATGAGGACATAAATGTTGGATTACAATGCATATGTGAGGTAAAAGTTTTAAATTATGTCCATTAACAGTTGATGTTGATGATAGTCAGTAAGCTCAGCAACCAATTTGTCCTTTGAGGATAAATAATATCGAATACAGTATTACTATACAGTATCGTTCCTTCTGCTGCTGCGGATGAGCCAACATACAGTCGATACTGGCCTTTCCACAAAACAGGATAATCTCACCTGGATACTGTAGAACTGTACTTAAGAACTGCTGCTGTAATCAAAACACTGTCTTGTGCTCAACCCAGGTCTCTTATTCACAATCTGTTCATACTGAACATTCCTTTAGCACACTATGGACTGCTTGTTTCTAGAATATACAGTTGCAGAAGAATAATGATTTATAATCCCACTATTTAGTGTCGGACGCGTTCCCTTTTGAGTCTGGTTCCCCTCAAAGTTTCTTCCTCACGTCGTCTCAGAAGGTTTTTCCCTCATCGCTGTCGCCTCTGGTTCGTTTATTAGAGATCCAAATCTACCGGAGATTTGTAAAGCTGCTTTGTTGAGAGTGCTACATTAATAAAATTGAATTGAATTGAATTATAGCCCTCTTATACTTATTGATGGAAGCTGAGGTAATCACAGGTCCAAAGGGACTACTATCCTGGCAGCGGGATGAAATCGCCATCATGTTTACAGCATTGCTGCTTCTCAGGTCTTTGATGGAGAGACAAGCCATTTGTTTCCTGTCCAACTACAGACATTGGCCTAACTAGCAAATAGTCGTTTGGTCATCATTGTGTAGCATTTTTTTCTTCTTTCATACTCTCCCATACAAACTGACTAGTTGGTGGATTATTCACTCTGTCATTCGGTATGTAGCTAAGCTTTTGTCTGCCATCTCTGTTAGTTACAGCCAGTCAGAACATCATATTTAGAACCACAAAGGTGTTTTCCCACTCTGGTAGGCTATTTTCTGACTGCCTTGTTATCTTCTGCAAAGATATAGGCATGTCATAAACATACAGGTGTGGTTCAAGGCCATAATGTCTGGCTGAACAGTTTAATTTATGCTTTATTGATCCTTTTTACAACAGAAAATGTCACATTTCTTCCACTAGGACTCACTTTACAGCCAAATCACCAACCAGTCAGTCGTGAGATACAAACTACCGACTCTGAGTGTACCAAGAGAGAGACTTGGGAGCATGCTGTTATGGAAAAATAAATCAACAACAGGGTGATGTGATGCAGTCCGTTTAATGTTAGGGTTAGACTGTGTGGAGTCTCCTCCATGCAAGTGCCGGTGAACGAGCTGTTGCTATAGAAACAAAAATGTGTTTGAAGATTAAAAGATGTTAAAAGATATTTTTCTCACCGGAGCACCTCCTGGTCTCGGTCCTGCCCTGCTTGAAGCATCCTCTCCTGCCTGTAGCGGTTGAGCAGAGCCTCAGTGAGCTGTGGGTCCAGCAGTGCCTGGGGTTTCGCCATGTTCACTGTCTGCTCTGTCTCGTCATAGTCTGGAGGGTACGATTCCTGGAAGTCACCTTCCACCTGCTCTTCCTCTTCCTCTGGTCTCGCTTGGCCGTTTTTCTCTGCCTCGCTCAGGAGGCGCAGTAGACCTGCCAGGTAGGCCGCTTCCTGCTCCTGCCTCTGGTCGTTCTCCAGGCGATGCAGGGCGTGGCCCAACCCCTGTGCTCTCAAGGCCTCTGGCTGGTAGTACAGATCGTTGCCCCGCCCACTGAAGCCAGCAGGAGGGTATGACATCATCTGAGCCTCGTAAGGCAGTGCATCACGCAGGTCACGACGAAGGCGTGCAGTTCCGCCCCCATGCATGGCAGAGAGAGGCTGACAGAGAGAGAGAGAGAGAGAGAGAGAGAAGTTAATATTAAGAAGACTTGTATAAAAGTGACTTGTATAAAATTCCCCTCTCACTTCACTCCATGACCAGGCACAAAACCACACACTCTTCGTTATAGTAAAAATTCTCTTAGACATTGCATGATGCTTAAGAGTCTGTGTGTAGAGATTAGTACAGTTAGTGTATACTTGCTTACAAAGCCTCTTTCTTCTTTAACCAATAATACACTAATTAACTGCTAGTACACTAACCACTAATTAACCAATAATACACTAATTCACCACTAATGCACTAATTAGCCACTAATTTACTAATACACTAACTGCTAATACAAAAAATTATTGCTAATACATTAATTAACTAATAATATGATAATTAACCAATAATACACAAATTTACCACTAATTAACCACTAATACACAAATTTACCACTAATTAACCACTAATACAATAATTAACCACTAAATAACCACTAATACCATAATTAATCACTAATACAAGAATTAACTGCCAATACTCTAATTAACCACAAATTAACCACTAATTCACTAATTCACCACTAATTAACCACAAATACAATAATTAACCCCTAATACAAGAATTAACTGCTAATACACTAATTAACCACTAATTAACCACTAATACACTAATTAATCACTAAGACACTAATTAACTGCTAATACACTAATTAACCACCAATTAACCACTAACTAACCACTCATTAACCACTAGTACACTAACTACTAATTAACCATTAATACATGAATTAACTACTAATGCACTAATAAACCATGAATTAACCACTAATACACTAACCACTAATTAACCAATAAACCTCTAATTAACCACAATTATCCACTAGCACATAAATTACTTACCAAGTAACCATAAATACACAAATTAACTACTAATTAACCACTAATTATTATGAAACCACTAATTATTATGGAAATAGTCATAATATAAAATATATAGTCATAGTTGTTTCTTACTTTCCTCTGTTATTTTTTTCTTTCTGTCTGTCTTTCTCTTTTCTTCTATTCATTATTTCATTCCTTATTTTTTGACTCTCACATCCTTAAAATTGCACGGAGCTAAATATTTTTTTAAATTGACTCTTCTCTAATTTGAAACTTTATGATTTTAAACACATGCATAATTTTAACTAGACACACACACACACACACACACACACACACACACACGGGCGAAGTGTTTACAGAGTGAAAGCGTGCAGTAAAGGGCTGGACTGGTTTCCTGCTGCAGGACGAGGATATTGAATGACTGAATGAGCTGAAACACATTAAACCAAACTTCTGATTCAGAGAGGATGAAAAGGCTTTCATGAAGGCTAATGCGTTCATTGAGACGGAGCTGTGCATCTCTGTTATGAGCGCTGGCTTTCAGTGTGGAAATTCATTAAACGGTAGAGACAGCCGGGATTTTCTCAATGCTAGCCACGTTGTATATAATTGTAGAATATTCTGATCAGGATCATTCAGAGCAGTAAACAATATGGCAGAAGAAGAGTGTACATTTATGTGTATGAGATTGTTTGTTTCTTTCTTCTGGTTTGTTTGTTTAATTCTTTCTTTCTTTTATTTTGTTTGTTTAATTCCTTCTTTCTTTCTTTGTTCTATTTTATTTCTTTTTCATCTTCTATTTTGTTTGATTCTTTCTTTCTTTCTTTCTTTCTTTCTTTCTTCTGTCTTCTATTTTGTTTGTTTGCCTTTCTTTCTTTCTGTGTTTGTCTTTTTTTCTTCTGTTTTGTTTTTGTTTGTTGGATTCTTTCTTTCTTTCTTTCTTTCTTTTATCTTATCTTTCTTTTGTTTGTTTCTTCCTTCCATCTTCTATTTTGTTTGTTTGTTTCTTCCTTCCTCCCTCCCTTCCTCCCTCAGCCAGGAAGAGCCTGTAACCTGAAATCAACCTAATTTACACAGCAAGCACATTCTGACAACCCCATACACACCCACAATGCTGCTCCTTAAATACATCAGCCAGCACCATGCTTCAGTGGGTTTAATCCAATATTGCAGCTCAAGGCAAAAAAAAAAAAAAAAAAAAAACCCTTTACAGCACACATTATGTTTTATAGGCTGCGTGTCTAAGCCTGTGATTTACAGGAAGAAATCTTCCATTAGTTTCATTTTTCACAGGCTGGGTACAGAAATATGTGAGCCTCAGGAAAATGAAATAAAATACCGAGATGCGCAAAAAGCCCTTAAACTCTCAGGACCAATCAGGATCCAGATTTCTATCATTCATTGTCAAAATGACAAACCTTTCATTTATTTACTTTTACGACATTCGGCAGACGCCCTTATCCAGAGCGACTTACATTTATCTCATTTATACAAACGAGCAGTTGAGGGTTAAGGGCCTCGTTCAAGGGCCCGGCCGTGGCAGTGCTGCGATTTGAAGTCCAACGTCTTAACCACTGAGCTACCACTGCCCTTTTACTATTTGTAAAAGTAATAACTGATCTCTGTGCACGAAACCTTCCAGTAACGCAGCTCAGCCGCTGCAGCTTGTCCGCTGGCACAGACGCACACTAACTCCTCCTCCTTTTATTAGGCGCCATAACGTTTGTCCTAATCGAATTGGCTGATCAGATTGTTTTTTAAATTTGACTTGCTTTGGATCGCTTTCTCTCAAGTCGTTAATAAATGACTGAGAGTAACAAAATGTTAATTAAATTCGTGTGTCTAATCGAAACTAATAAGCTTTCAAACTTCACAGCGTAGAAAACTGGTGTTTAAAAAAAAAAAAGGAATAAAATGAACACTTCAGGAAAAAAAAAAAAAAATGCATCCGCTTTTCAAGTCAGCTTTGTCTGAGCAGCCATTCCACTCTAATGAGCAGGGCAGAGTTTCACCGAGCCTCACAGCACCATTAGATGATCATTAAATGGTAGAGCGAGCATCACACTAAACACTCTCTCTCTCTCTCTCCCAGTTAAAACGATCACATCTTTGCTTTTGGGGAAATCAGCCCAGAGCTTTAAAAGCCGCAATCAATGCATAAAATTCTGAACCGAAAGCACGGCTTCTCTAATAATTTCAGTTGGATGAGAGTGTTGTTTTTGTTGAGTTTCACTTGAAGTGTCTAATGAAGACAGCGTGGCTTTGAGGGGTTTCTTAGAATCAACGGGATGACGAATAGCATATTCTTCTGCGATTGACGTATGGAGGTGTAGAGAAGGAGGCTGTGCATGAGTCACTGGTGAGTCACTCTGGCGCATGACGTCTGTGCCTCGCAAGAAATATATATGTGTGGTTGTGTGTGTGTGTGTATGTGTGAGTGCACAAGTACGTGTTCGTGAATGTACACCGAGTTCAATCTGTTCATATAATACATCCAAGTCCTGACTTCCTAGTGTTCTTTCCTAACCAACTATTTCGCAATGTAGTAGAGTTCCTTAAGTATAATATACAAACTCTACATTTAACTCTATTTGCGTTTAAAAGTCTGGTTATTCTCAAAAGTGTCAAATATTTTTTTTCCAAACTGCGGCTCAGGAGGGTCACCGTCATCATCACAAGAACTATGAGTAAGGTATGTTGTCACAAGAGATAGGTACGTAGTTATTCCCTTGTAAGTATGAATTTGTTTCGCCACTCACTGAACACCGTCTCCGCAGTGAAGCATGGTGGCGGCAGCATCACTTACACGCGCATTAAAAAAATAAAAATTTAATGACCTAATAAAAAAAATAAATAAATAAATAAATGATAAAAAGAAATGAATCCAATAGAAGAGAACTGAGCGAATCAGCGATTATTTCCCCGCCGACGTTAGCATGAACAAAGCTCACTCGAGTGAAGAGACGACAACGAGGCTTGTGTTTAAATGACTTTTCCGCAGGTGACGAGATGGCGAGTGATGTGGCAACAACTAGATCAAAGATTCCCATTCACTCTGAGAGCGGATTACAGTTAGCCGGCTAGATTTCAGACGATTAGCCAGACTAGGCTCCGTTTCTCTTTAAAACCTTCTGCCTTTGGCCTCACTCTTGTCATGATCCGCGTCTCAAATCGAAAACCCCGAAAACTCAAAACCAGACCTTTCGGTAGGTTTAAGAGGTTTTAATAAACAGTTAAAAGTCTCGAATAGTAGATATGTAATGTAATGTAATGTAAGCATGCAATTTGAGATACAACATTACTGCAGACATTATGTCACGTTGTGTTGTCCTGCTCCCAGTATATATTGTGGTGTTGCACAAATGTGGACGCATCGCTTTAATTTCTTAGGACACGCACAAGCGGCGTGCCAAACAACCGCAGGATACATGCTGCGGCCATTTTAACTAGCTCCTTACACATCGTGATCGCTAACGGTAGACTATAATGTAAATAGAAAGAATTCCATGTCATATCGGTGACATGTACTGCTTACGGTTTGCTTAAAGTCGAGAGTCAGAGTATGTTATAGACAGAAAAATCCTTTTTTTTTTTTTTTGTCTACAATTTTTTGTTGTTATTCAGACACAGCAGTACCTGTGGGAATGAGATGGGTTCCCCAGACCACCACATGCACATCGTCTTATCTCTTCATAGAAACCGTATTAAACTGTGGTGATGAATTACTGCACATACGCTCTGCCTACTCTCAGCCAACTCACTCTTGTTCAACAGAAACGGACTGAAACCAAACCCTTTGAACAAATTATTACCCAAATCACCAACTGTAAGTGTTTACTCGGTGATTAAGTAAACACTTACTTAATCGCTATGAGAGATTAGTAACCAGTCAAGAAATTAAAAAATAAAAACTATATATGGTGGAAAAAGCTTATTATTAATGTCAGATTAGTTCTTTGTACTGTTTCCTGCTAATCTTGTCTCTCAGGAACGTTCCGTTTTGTTGTAGTGAGGTTTTGTATAAGGGTTACGAAGCTGACACGAAATTAAGGCGCACGCTACAATGACTTTTAATTCTCTAAAAAGATTTAACGGGGATGCACTGATTTTATTCGGAATATCGTATAGAGCTAATACTGATCCAAAGCTCTGGATTGTATCGGATCAGATTGAATAATACAGCATCATGCTGTGATATTGGTATTATACCGAATAGAAAATTGGTATTATAGTGAGGATGCCACACACATTAGTTAGATATTTCAAATGTTTATTATTATTATTATTATTATTATTATTATTATTACACATTTTGCTGCTGATTATTTTTTGAAGACAGAAAAAGGTCAGCCAGTTGTTTACGTAGAATTACCCAGAGGAAGATTAAATAGGAATGGAAGAAGTACAATTATAGGGCTATTACCCCACAGCACTTATCAGTGTGTGTATTCGTATTAGTGTTTGTGCATCCACTGAAAGCTGTTGCCATGACAGCACAGCTCCTCGGCTCGCGACGGTATGTTTGTAGCTAATTAGATTGTACAGCAGCTCCGGGGCTTCCTACTCAATCGTGTATACTCTGTACATTTGCCTCGTTTCTCGCTTTTTTTATTATATTTAATTTCATTTAATGAAAAGGAAGGATCCCTCATATATATATACACACGGGTCATAACGATTCACATGGAAAAACCGATATAGTGAAATAGTATATGTTTTCCGTACTAGATAATAAGACACCATTATACACACTCTGTCCGCTTTATTAGGAACACCTGGGTGAGACTCTGCATAGAGTGGATTGCGCAAGGTGTTGGAAACATTCCTTGGGGATTGTGGTCCATGTTGACATGATTTCTTCGTAAGAATTGCTGCAGATTTGTCAGCTGCACATGCACGCACATCCCAAAGGTGCTCTACTGAACTCATTGTCGTGTTCATGGGAACAGTTCGAGGTGATTGTGTTGCATGATCGTGCTGGATTTGACCATAAAGTGCAGCAACAATACTCATGCTGTGGCATTCAAATGATGTTTGGTTTAAAGGGCCCCATGTGTGCCAAGGAAACATTCCCCCACCGTTACACCACCTCCACCAGCCTGAACAGCCTGGACAAGGCAGGTTGGGTCCATGGATTCATGCTGTTGATGCCAGAGTCCGACCCTAACATCTGCATGTTGCAGCAGAAATCGAGATTCATCAGACCGGCCAACACTTTCCCAATCTTCAACTGTCCAGTTTTAGTTATCCTTCGCCGACTGTAGCCGCAGATTCATGTTCTTGGCTGACAGCAGTGGAACTCGACATGGTCTTCCGCTGTTGTAGCCCATCCACCTCGATGTTCATCACGTTGTGGGTTCTGAGATGCGTTCTTTTCTGCTCAGCACGGTTGTAAAGAGCAGTTATTTGAGCTACTGTAGCCTTCCAGTCATTTCTGCCTGCAGAACCGCTGCTCACTGAACGTTTTTTTTTGTCTTCACACAGTCTTGACCCGTACCTACATGATCTTATCCATTGCGCTGCTGCCACGTCATCGGCTGATTTGGATAATTGCATAAATGTACAGGTGAACATTATAAGGGTTCCTCATAAAGTATGTGGTTTTATATATTGTGAAACGGTGACTTGCTTTAACATCTGGTTGTAACATGGAGATTTCTATCATAATGCAGATCTAGCACTTTGCTTGGACATGATACGCATACAATAAGTGGCATCATCATTCATGTGATGATTAAAAAAAAAATTACCATTATATTCCATGGAAAAATCTTGAAATCTTGCACAATCCTTGACTTGGGTTGGGTCTGCCATTCCACAGACGTTTAGTGCTAGATAATATGAGGCATAATCCTCATAAAATCTGATGTTTTCCTATTTCCGGTCATCTAACCTGTATAATAATAATCCTAAAATACATTGCCTTTTTCTCATCCTGTGTTTACACTCAAGGCTATTACGCAGAGCAGCATACAGTAAATCAACACACTTATCTATCCAGTATCACTGAACACAAAGTGATGTTTGTTATTCCATGTCCCGAGATTGATAACTCCATGATAACGGACATCCATGAAATAACCAGGGGCATCGTTTTAAACAAAAAAACAAATCCTGTTAATCATTAATAACCCTCGGGCTTGATATTTAACCTTCATCGTAATAGGGTCTAAATTTAGAATCATGTGCCTTTGTAACCTGCGTGCGTTTTTTGTCCGCTGGAAACAACAGAGCTTGCCTCCCAGATCTTTCCAGACTTTATGAGGCGACAAGGCTGTGTTGCCTGGTGATGAACGTGGGTGCGTTTACTTCACCTCGCAAGTCAAACATCCACCCAGCACAAATGATCACCATCGACCGACCAGATGGTCACGTGGTCGGATCATTATCGTGAACGGTTGGAGATGCCCTGAGAGGCGTTTTAGATGGGGTTTATGTGCGTATGTATTTGTGAATGCCATGAAATGCATGGTCGTGAATTAATATTCAATACAAGCCATTTCTCTCATACACATTTCAGATGGTTTATACATCATTTCTTCTGTTTAGACACTGATAAAAAAAAAGAAAAAAGAAAAAAGAAAAGAAGCATTTGACATGTACGGTGATTACAATCTAAGAGATATTTAGTAACATAATTCGGTTGTATATTTTAAATAGTATTGAATATTAAGCAAAAATGATAATACATAATGGGATGTAAAGCAAATGCTCATTTCCTATTAATGACTTTGTAAACACCTCATTGCAAAGATAGAAAAAAAAAATATATAGTATGTGTGGTGTGCTTACCATCTTAAATAAGTGTGTGATGTGTGTGTGTGTGTGTGTGTGTTACCTTGGCCTCCAGCAGCGGACTCTGGAGGAAAGCCACGCAGAAGAGGAGCAGTATGGAGCTAGTGTGAGGGCCCGACATCCTGCAGGAGAGAATGAAGCTGCCCCTTATGACAGAGAGATACACCGCCACTGAGCTCTGGACCACGGATGGAGCGATCCAGAAGGAGGGAGGGGGAGAGAGTGAACAAGAGCGAGCGAGGGAGGGCGAGGAAGAAAGGAAGAAGGGGAGGAGCCTGTCTCTAAATAAAGAGGGATGAGAAAGCACTCCTGGGAGAAGCGAGAGGCAGAATGAGCAGGACAGAAAGTACATGAGAGAGAGAGAATAATAAAGATAAACGTGTGAATGCGGGTTGCATGAGATAGACGTGTACCTTGCAGAACGAGAAGCAAGGCGAGACTCATCGTGAACGAACTGCCTTGCCGCAATATCAGGGCTCAAGAAAGACACATTAGTGTGAAATGTATATAACAATTTTAAATTATTAAAATGTACATATTAAAATCAATGCTAGATATTTTTAACCTAACATGGATAAAAATAAGCAGCAAATTGATTGGAAAAACACTTCATGGTTCATGTCGATCATGCAGCAGAAAACCATTCGTCATTGGGCGCTTGAGCAAGGCCTTTAACCCTCTCTGCTCCAGGGGGCGCTGTATCATGGCTGACCCTGCGCTCTGACCCCAACTTCCTAACATGCTGGGGTATGCGAAGAAAAGAATTTCACTATGCTGTAATGTATCCGTGACCAATAAAGACTCATTATCCTTATTCATTCATTCATTCATTCATATCTGTAATCCTGCCTTCTCAGAGGAAGATAAATACTCATCCCTTCAGGGTAGAGATGCTGGACTATGTTAAAGCACGTTCATTTTTTTCTGCTCGAAACTGATCAACATTATAAGCAAACAGTTTCAGTGTCAGTTCTGCAAAACCAACCAAGTATTTATAAAAAGTCATAAATAAGCCCAATAATTCAAATATTCCACTGAACTGTTGGGAAAAGTATGCGTAATGTCTTTTAAAAACAATATAATAATAAAGATGATAAAAAAAAAAAAAATGTAAACAAATGCAAACAAAATTCTGTGGAAAGGCATTTTTTTTTTAAATCGCTCTTACAATCCATGTTGCTGCATTTGACCCAATAGGAGGATGCACATGTTAAATCTCTTTATGAACATGATTATAAATATTGTGTGTAGGTGGGTGGGGTTTTAATCATAAGAACAATTTATGAACAAGATTTAACTGCTGGGGCCTGAGACGCTTCATACTGGGACTGGACCTTGTCTTAAGAGGAAGCAATAATGCAGCACTGTTATAGTGAGAGCCTCCAAATTTATGTTTATTAACATACAAAAAATAGCAATATAAATGGAATCATATCCATTGGTATGTGACTTCAGAAGATTTCCGTGAGTACGTGCATACACAATGAAGAATACATTTATTTATAAGAAAGTTCACAATACAAAAAGGACACTAGTAGATCATCAAGTAAGGAATAAATCACTTTGGCCATGCTGCTGTAGGAAAATAATCAATGTCGGGGTGGTGTGATGAAGTGGAATTACCTGTGCAATCACCTGCAAATCGATAATGTTCCAAAGTTCTTTATTTCTATTATACCACAGATATAATAAAACAGCTGTAATATTTTTTTCTCTCTGTTATAAAAAATAAATTAAAAAAATCATCATGTCATGTTGCCGAGGAACCATAATGCATGAACTCCTCTGTTCTAAAGGCTTTCCTGTGTCTGAAAACATCCAGCTTTACCTCTGACTGCTACAAACCACCGACACTGGAGACTCCTTCCCTACATGCTAAACAAAAAAAATGCCTCCTTTCTGAAAACGTCACCAGAATCGGCTTTTTGGACCGATCAGGATCGAGAATTTAACAGCGCTGCGGTGCGAGTGCTAATAATAGTGCAACTTTGACATGTTTTTGATGAAAAAAAACCGGAGACCTCATATTTAACTGATTTCAAGTCGGTCAACACAGACAAAACAAAGAACTTTTTGGCTATTGATTGGAAAGCAGTAAATGGTCTGCACTTATATAGAGTTTTTATCCAAAGCGCTTGACACTGGTTCTCATTCGCGCATTCACATGCAAGGCGCTAGCTTGCCATCGGGTGCAGCTTGGGGTTCAGTGTCTTGCCCAAGGACACTTCGGCATGTGGCGTCACGTGGGCCGGGAATCGAACCGCCAACCCTACGATTAGTGGACGACCCGCTCTACCGCCTGAACCACAGCCGCCTCATATATAAGCAGTAACCATATATATGGCTGGATCCTGAACAAGACCATTAACACACAAACGCTCACCTTCATCCGGTCTTAACTGCAAGCCACTTTGGATAAAAGCATCACACAAATGTGTAAATGTAAATATTATAAAATCAGTACACTGGTTAAGACGCCGGAGACTAATAAACAGAATTAAAATGACTAATACAACACATTCAACACGGATAATTAATGAGCTACTAAGTATCATTTATAACCATACAATAATATTCAGCCCTTTTCTAGCATTAGTGCTGCTAGTTGTCATGACGATTGTTAGAAATCCTTGATTGGTATTTAATGTGATCAGTTTTAATGTTGGGTGTGACAATACAATGTTTGTGTTTCATGCATGCACTATCTGGTAGTAGAGCAGATTTTATGCAAGGATAATAAGACAAATGTGTGTGTGTGTGTGTGTGTGTATGTATATATATATATATATATATATATACATACACACGTTTAGGCCAATTAATTACAATCCTGAAGAAATGCAGGGCTTAAAATTGAACATTTTGTTAAAAAAAAATAATTGTGCCACTAGTTGGTAACTTTTGGTTCTTATATAGTGCAAGTTGTTTATTTTTTTCTTTTTAAAAGATGTAGACAACACCATTATGATGCCGTTTAATTAAAAATGTATTATATTTTATCAAAATGCTTCCATGCTTCAGGATAAATGGAAATGAAGCAAATGAAGCACAGCCACAGCAGCACACAACCATTAAATGCAGCCATGCTTTCATTGACCTTTTTAAAAACAAACAAACAAACAAACAAACAAACAAAAAAAAACACACACAACATAAAAAAAACACACCTTGCTGATTTCACATTTAATTACATATATTTGATAAAATGCAAGGTTTTATGGCACAATTTGGTCATACTTAGGCAAAGAAAAAACAACCACTGGTCAAAATATTAAGAAAAACGATGGCAATGATCCGTTCGAGAGCCGAGTGAGTCGGTCTGAGCCAAATGATCTGACTCGCTTAAAAACAAGCCAGATTTCCCATTACTAGTAATGTTACAGAGCTGCTCATCTTTTTTTTTTTTTTTTTAAAGATGATAATAATAATAATAATAATAATAATAATAATAATAATAATAATGAGATAGGTTATATGGTATGTACTAAACTAAATACTTGTACTAAATAAAATGTCAAAATAGTACACAACTTCATATACGCCAGTGGAGTACTATTTACCGTGATAGTATGTGGTTTGTGACGGAGCATTCATTTAAGGCAAGTAAAGGCAACACGAGTTCCGTATGGTTTATATTCACAGCTTGTGAAATCCTAGGACGGACCAAATATTTCAACGTATATTAAGTGGAAACAAATCGGGTTAAAAAGTGATGGAACAGACTGCGGCTGAGAATCTAAAAGACTGCCAAGAAGAAACTGTTAACGAAAAGCAGAGAATTGTCTTGATATGTGACTATAGCCTACTAGGATGCAATAATCAGCTGATTAGCCCAGTGGGCCGCAGCCCCCTTGTGGGCCGCCAGGGGGCGCCCAGAGGGCCTCAACAATTTGGTCAGAGCCACTAAGCCCATCCCTCCCACTAGTATGTTTTCTCTTTCCCACTCTCAGACAAACACACACACACACACACACACACACACACACAATCAATTCCTAATGTAATGTAATGTAATGTAATGTAATGTAAAGATATAATTATTAATAAAAAAATGGGATATATTCAGAAGTCTGTATTTTTAATGTGTTTTAAAGACATCTTGCAAAAGGGCGGCCTCAGTCAAATGTTAATGCCATTCGAGGGGCCTTGCCCTGGAAAAGTTTGGGAACCTCTGGATTAGCCTACATTGGTAGCCAGCTAGCATTGATGTGTCGTTTGTGAACGAGTCGACTCTTTGAACCGGCTCTTTCAAGCGAACGCTAGGGTTCAACTCGCGTGAAGAGCTGTACGAGATGCTTTCAGGATTTTGCTGAGAATTTGTGTTCGATTCCCTAAATGTTGTTAATTACATACATGCGTACTGTAAAGATCAATGAAGACTATCACAGTGTAAAGACGATCGGTCTTCATTTGGTGTTTTTGTCTGGTAAAAATGCTGAATTACGGCATTACATGACCGAGCAGCAGCATTTGGCCGGGTAGTCGTCAGTGTACACGGTGTTCTCGTTCCCAAACACAAAGAAAAGGTAGGACTTCCCTTTCCAAGCGTAGTGCACCCGGGTGATGGGGATCAGCTCGATGGTGTGACGCTGCAGTAGGGAAGATTCTCAAATCAGTAATGCCACAATGACTACTGATAAAAGCGCTAATGCAAATAAAATTTCATTTCAAATGATGCTCGAGTGTCAGTAACAAAGCTGATTAGTTAAGAGTAAAACACTTGGGGGCGGAGTAAAGATAAACAGACACACACTCCTAATTCTTGCATGAAATCTTATATAAAATTGCACTGTATTTTGATTCTCTGGTAATATTAGTGGTACCACTACATCAGACGTAAAGACTAGCAGTACCTGCTGCAGAATGCGCGAAGTCTGGAAATATTTGGATTGATGTTCTCGTATTAAACGCTCAGACGCTTGGTTCAACGAAGGGTCGGGGAAACCCATCACCGGGTAAAGCTGTAACACACACACACACACACACACACACACACACACAAAACACAATCAACAAACTGTTTAATTCAGTCACTCTACCATATGTACAGAAGGCGTTTATGGACGTTTATGGTGCGCGCGTGTGTGTGTGTGTGCATTATTATTACCATGTGCTGGGAGTCCGTGAACATCGCCCTTCCGGTGACCTGATTGAGATTCTCCGATTTCAGACCGCTCAACTGCTCCACCACGTAATCATTTTTAGTAGTAGTCCTGAGGAGAGCAAGACATGACCAGACCTCACACTTCAGATCCAGTACTGCAAATGAATTCTTCAGTACTGAAATTTCTAAATGGTCATAATTAAAAAAAAAAAAACTTCAGTGGTGTGTTTTCATTGTTAGAAGAAGAATTCTGAGAATTCAATGTGGATTCATTGCTGCAAGATGGATCAAACAAGTAAAGCAAACTAGGAAAAAATCCGAGAAAGCTGCATTTCTAAACGGTTAATTAGACGTCGGTACATTTAGATTATTTGTATACACTGTAGAAGGTGGAGAGTAATTATTTAAACGGATCCATTTAAAGCATATTTGGTCAGACTTTATAACACAACGACTGGTTATAGAGTCATTTTTTAATCCTTTCTGGCAATGTAAAGTTGAAAATAGGTAGATACTTTGACGTACTGAAAACCGTTACATAGGCGTGCGTGTTTATCATATTCGGAATATTTCATGCCGCCTCACTCTCTTTGGGAACGCATGTCTAGTCTATTGAAGAAAAAAAAACGCTCTTGGACGCTGGAGATCTCACCACTGGATCTTGAGTGTGATGAAGACGAGGAGCTGACGCTTCCCTCGACACGTTTCACATTCGCGGGAGCCGTGTCCGTGGCACCAGGTACAGCTGCACATACACCACACACACACACACACACACACACACACACACACCGGTTAAAACATGACATCATAAACCCCCCCCATGGTAAATACGCTTGCATTGGGAACAGCTGTATACTGTAACAGTTAGGAATCTTACTTTTCTCTTCCACGGCCGTTACAGTGCGTGCAGCGGTCAGTTCCGTGGCGAAACCCACTACCGTTACACACCCAGCAGACTTTCTGAAAGTGGATCACATTTACACACATCATTCACATCGTCAGCGCATGTTAAAATACGGAGTCATGTACCGAAGTAACTTTTGAAATATGACTCACATTCCCAGAGCCTGCACAATCCTTACATGGCTTTCTTCCCATGCCCATACAGACATGACAGTTCTATGGATAATCACACACACACACACACATAAATATCTCACACACAGCAATGATAAACTCCTTATTTAATTTAAAACCATCAGGTCAACTGGTGGCCATGATGGGACACATTTGTTGACTGCTTTCATGTAAACCTTTGAGACATTGTAAGATAATGTAGTAAATGAAATTCAAAGCAAGATCATGTTGATAACTAACCCGTACACTGGGACAGTGGTAGTTGTCTATGATGAGTCTGGGACAGTGGTAGGTGTCTATGATGAGTCTGGCACAGTGATGGTGTCTATGATGAGTCTGGGACAGTGGTAGGTGTCTATGATGAGTCTGGGACAGTGGTAGGTGTCTATGATGAGTCTGGGACAGTGATGGTGTCTATGATGAGTCTGGGACAGTGATGGTGTCTATAATGAGTCTGGGACAGTGATGGGTATCTATGATGAGTCCGGGACAGTGATGGTGTCTATGATGAGTCCGGGACAGTGATGGTGTCTATGATGAGTCCGGGACAGTGGTAGGTGTCTATGATGAGTCCGGGACAGTGATGGTGTCTATGATGAGTCCGGGACAGTGATGGTGTCTATGATGAGTCCGGGACAGTGATGGTGTCTATGATGAGTCCGGGACAGTGATGGTGTCTATGATGAGTCTGGGACAGTGATGGTGTCTATGATGAGTCTGGGACAGTGGTAGGTGTCTATGATGAGTCTGGGACAGTGATGGTGTCTATGATGAGTCTGGGACAGTGGTAGGTGTCTATGATGAGTCTGGGACAGTGCTAGGTGTCTATGATGTGTCTGGGACAGTGCTAGGTGTCTATGATGAGTCTGTGACAGTGATGGTGTCTATGATGAGTCTGGGACAGTGATGGTGTCTATGATGAGTCTGGGACAGTGATGGTGTCTATGATGAGTCTGGGACAGTGATGGTGTCTATGATGAGTCTGGGACAGTGATGGTGTCTATGATGAGTCTGGGACAGTGGTAGGTGTCTATGATGAGTCTGGGACAGTGGTAGGTGTCTATGATGAGTCTGGGACAGTGATGGTGTCTATGATGAGTCTGGGACAGTGGTAGGTGTCTATGATGAGTCTGGGACAGTGATGGTGTCTATGATGAGTCTGGGACAGTGGTAGGTGTCTATGATGAGTCTGGGACAGTGTTGGTGTCTATAATGAGTCTGGGACAGTGATGCGTGTCTATGATGAGTTTAGGACAGTGGTAGATCTCTATAATGAGTCTGGGACAGTGGTATGTCTCAATTATGAGTCTGGGACTCAAACAGTGCAAAACAATGTGTATTTTTGTCTGCATAAAGCTAAATCAATCAAAAATAACTACAAACAGAGGTTTAATATTGTAAACAGAAATGTAGTACAGGTTCACCAGGTTGTAAAAAAATGTATACATTCTAAAGCGCACACTCACTAGATTTGAACTCTATGGGTTGCGCAGACTGGGACCTCTGGTGTTCAAACAGTGCAACTGCATTAGATGCATAATTAATAGAATGCCCATTCCCATGAAGTGAATCGCACATTCCCAGAATGCACATCGTGCAAATATTTTGCATCATTACACCCCTAGAGGTAAGTCCCTGTGATGAGTTTGGGACAGTGGTATGAGGTTATAATGAGTTTGGGACAGTGCTAGGAAGTTATAAGGAGTTATAATGAGCAGTAGGTCAGTATTCATGTTCTGTTCTAATGACTCTCTAATGAGAGTTTAAGTCAGCGAGTTGAAGTTTTCTGATTTCTCTACCTTGACCGAGGAGGTATATGGCACTCTGATGTTCTGCGTTTGATCCTGGAAGAAATTGGGTGTTTGGGCAGTTATTGCCCACGGTGCTGGTGCAGGCTGGATAAACGCATCCACGGGCTGGCCTGAAACACATCACGCACCAGCTGGAGTATCTGAATGATATTTAATTGCTATTTAAGGCAAAGTTCATTATAATACATCTATTAACATAGGGATAACATGACTAATATCTCATTTCTAAATGCAGTCCACCAGCCAAGACATGTCTGAAGACGTTTTTTGTTTGAAAAATATCATCAGGTTTGAAATAAAGCTCCGAGGTTAATTTAGCTAAAAAAAAGCAAGGAGTTTTTTATATTATATTATATTATATATATATATATACACATACAAAAGCAAAAACTATGTGTTAACTGGTAAGAGGTTGAATGTTCTGCAGTTACACACACATTCACTCATTTAAACACAGTAACATGTTCCTTTATCCTGTAAATGTCTGAAACTTCTTACATTTCTATACAATGACATGTTATAACCCCACTACAGTTACTGCTCTCATAAACAAAAAAAAAACAATAACTTTAGTTTATAAATATCACTAAATATAGCATCAAACAACATATTTGATCAAAATGGATATTCTAGTCAGAGTAATTGCGCTTCCTTTCCATCGCGCGCTGTTTGATTGACGTGTACGTGTGGACTCGCGCTCGTCCAGTGAAGTTTAGCGGAGACTCTCTCGCTGTCAGGACGGGGCTTTATGTAAAATGGAAATCCTGGTGTGAATTTCTAGCATTCTAGCATCAGATAAGGATATAAAAGTAAAAGTGTCATTTCTGCGCTGAAGAAAACACGTCTGGAACACGTTAAACAGCGCACGCGTCTGTCGCAGCGTCCGACACGACGAGCCAATAAGTCACGAGTCCGTTCGAAGCGCTTAATATAAAACATTCTCACGTTTTGGACGACCCGGATCGTGCACTTTTCCCTCAGCAGCTCACTCCGTGACCTCCGCTGTTTTTCCAGACGTGTTTTATTCATAAAAATGCGTTTTTCAGCATTGGGGAGTGACGTCACTGACAGGGCTATCCACGGTCACGTCACAGTGAGGTCAATAGCAGTGAGGCGTATCAGAAATCACAAAGTGGACTGCACCCAAAACACCTGGTGACCGCTCCTTACCTGTGTACGGTTCTTGACTCCATTCAGTAGATCTCGTCTCGGTGAATGTCTCCAAGCGATACTATGAGGAAGGAACAGGAGGAGAATAAAGCAAAAGTCAAGAGCATTAGATCATAATCACAACATGCATGATACCATGTTGCTTACATGAACCTTTTTAAATGATCTATGAACCTTAAAAACCTTATCATTTACCTGGATAAAATGACACTTTCCCTAAACGACTGCTTTTAATAATAATAATAATAATAATAATAATAATAATAATAATTAGTATTAAAACAGTTAGCACTACCAGAACTTGTCCTGAATACGATTTAGCTGCAGTTTCCTCTGAAATTCTGCACATAAACTGACTGATTATCTACATTAAAAAAAAAAAAAAAAAAAAATCACATAAAGTAGATTTTTTTTGTCCCCCCCACCCTGTAGGTGTTGAAGGGCTCCAAGTTGGTGATGACTCCATCTCGGGCTGGCGCAGAGCTGTAACAGCATTTACTGGATGAGAAGCTTACAAAGGCCTCACGCGCAACTTCCTCCGTAATAGAAGATATACTGGAAACAAAGAAGAGGCAACAACACTGGTTAACTCAATCAATCAATCAATCAATCAATCAATCAATCATAGTGTATAGTGTACAGTAAACCTAAATGTTTGCGTGTCATCAGTATTCGTGTGTTTACAATACAGCCCACGTTCATGAATGCAGTTTCCGTACAGAACATTTAACGATAAATTATCAGTGTTTACGCCTGTGAAATCTCAATTTTGCCCAATTTTATCATTGAAGCTGGTTGAACTTTAACCTCCTTTTGCTCGTTTTTGCGTCTAACAGTTAACAGGGACACGTAGGTTGAGTAACCAGTAGTTCCTTTACCTGACGAGGAGAATTTGATGATTGAATGAGACGATAAAGCAGCGCAGAGGGTGTGCCATGCATTTCGAAACGAGAGAACCTTGCACAAGTGGGGGTTGTGTACGTGGGTGTATTTATATTCATTCTTTCTTTTATGACAAGTGAGTCAAGACCCAATGCCCGTATGCAGCTGTTCGCAGACTCAACAATGCTACCAGAGATAAACTGTATAGGAGCTATACATGAGAAACAGCTGGATAATCCAGCTGAAAAGAACATGTTTGGGTTTCCTAAAGAGACAATTTATCCCTTTCATGCATAGTTTCCACACTTGTGGACATTCAAGTTGAGGCTCTTTTTCTTATTTGAATCACCTTCAAATCACTTGAGCATTCTATAAAATTAAAAATGTTTAAATATATATATATAATTTAACCTCCTCGTGTCACGCAGTTGTCCTAAACAGTATAAACTTTGTATGTTCAGAAACAATCTTTAGTCCAAAAAAAACAAAAAAAAAACCAAACTGTTTCAGGCATCTATTTACTTTTTAATATATGTAATATTTAGACAAAAATCAGCATTTACATATATGCAATTTTTAGCAAAAAAAAAAAAAAAAAGAAGAGAAAGAAAAACAATCTGGATGAGTGTATAAAGGATTTATGTATGAAAAGTTTAACTACCTAAAACACTTTTTAAAGACATATTTTGTTGTTGCCAGAATAAACCAAGTAATCATTTTCCACCATTAAGATCCTTCCGCACGTCTCAAACATCACACACGCCAACAATTATGGTGAAAAAGAACTTTTGTTCTGTTTGTGGCACCAACAAAAAGGGTTAAAAAAATAAATCTAAATCCATTTTTTTTTTAAAGAGCCTACACAGAGAGTCCTTTGAGATTATTTTAGAGACAAGCAATACAATTTTAACTGTTAATGGTGCTTACTTCCAGTTGGGTTGGGCAGGGAGGTTGTCCTGTGCAGGCAGGGGCGCCGAGGGTATCGGGGGAGGAAGAAACCCTCCTGCAAAAACCAGAGAGAGGAAAAGATGGAGTAAGAAACAGACTCGGCTTCATCAGTCTGTTCTGTACGATACAACCTGGACTGTAGAACGGATCTCAAACTAATATAAATAAATATATAAATAATCAGACATTAATAATGTTCTCAATAGAAACGAACATGTTCGACGATATTTAATGATAAATGAATATAATATTTGCATTTCTATGAACGTTATATAATGTATATAACCGTGTGCGACAAATAAAAATCTCGAATCTTGATTGTCAGGTACACAGAAATAAAGGCCTTATTCTGTATAATATTATACACCATACAATGTCAACACTGCTGTATAGAGCGGTTCCTAAAGGCCATGTATTCACCTTTTATTCACTCTGAACTCACCTTTTATCTACTCCACACTCCTGTGATAACTAGTTTAACTACAGTTATTAATGTCTTTTACCGAGATAATCATTATCTCAAGATAAAAGTGTTTTAGGGTATCTTAGGGTTTACTGGTAAGTCTCGATACATTACTGAACATTCAGTATTTTATTTTAACAAGATCTCAATTTTATAGTGTCATTATCCTTTTTTTAAATTTATTAAGTTGCTGAGATGCTGTTAACGCATTAACGATCAAGAGTATTGGTTATTCCTCCAAAAAAAAAAAAAAAAGAATTTCAGTACAGTCACAATTCCTAAACAGAATATGAAACAAACATATGTGATAAATCCAAATGTGAATATTTTTCTGATTAGAAAGTCACCAGATTTAGAGTATATTTAGAGCTTGTTTGAAATAATGTCAACAGTTAAGAATGTGCTCCGTAGGTGGAAGTTTCAGCAATGTAAAGCGTCAATAAACAACCGATATATACACACACACATATATATACACATTATATATATATATATATATATATATATATATATATATATATATATATATATATATATATATATATATATATATTATTGCATACATTTAAGAGATAGATCTGTACTGAAGAGGTTATGGGAATTTATTCCACAGTTGAAATAGGTTGACATTTTATCTTTTCTTTTTACAATGATCTCTCTCTCGCTCGATTATTCATAAATTTTTATAAAGAACCTGTTTTTTTTTTTATTTTATTTTTTTTTATACCTCCTCCACCGGCCAGTGTGCCCTCATACCCTGGCACTGTGTCATAAAATCCAGCAGGGGGCGCTGAAGGAGCTGCAGGGCCGCCAGACATGGCTGAAACAAAAGCCAAACAAAACACACCAAACCTGTTAAGGAAGACTGGAAGGGCGAGTCTCAACAGAGTTCTATCTTAAAAAAAAAAAAAAAAAAAAAAAAGAGTTAACAACACGCCGCATTTGTATAAGTGTGTGGCCACAGCATGCCGTTTAATAAGTCTTCAGACATATTAAACAGCATAACAAACATAAAATAAAAATCTTCAGTTTTATTTTATGTATACTGCTAAACACACACACACACACACACACACACACAGCTTCCGCCTCTCTTCACACGCATAATTACAATGAATATACGAAACATAACTTGAGTAAATCATATCAAAGTACCTCCGAACAGAAATTATATCCAAAGATCAGTTTCACTTTCTGTGGCGTTTTTTTTTTTTTTTTTTTTGGTGGTGTTTACAGACCACCACAGACACTTTGGGAAGCAAACAGAATCACGCATGTTTTAGTCAAATGCACCATGATCTGATCACTTACCTTCAAATCACAAATCAGCTCTTGGAAATCTAGACAAATATCTCCCGGAGGGAAATGAAGAGAAGAAAAGAGAAGAGGAGAGGAGCACTCACTCCAGTACTGACAACTGTTTTCAGAAGAAAGTAGTTTAAAAGGTCACCATAAGCTGCTAGGTGACGTCGCCGACTCATTAGCATATTCATTGTTCAGCATCACAAATTATGACATAGGAAGAAGGCAGATTTTCTTACTAACTTTTTTTTATGCATTTCCAAAATAAGTGGTAGTGAGGAGTCGTGAATCAGTTATGAATGGATAAATGTTATTAATAATATTATATAATTATATACTATAAATCGTATATTGGGGTGTCCAAACTTTTTTCAAAAGGGGGCCAGATTAGACCTCATCAAAGTAACATACATACATACACACACATACATATGCATACACACAGTCCACTTTATTAAGGGCACCTGTACACCTGCACTTTTATTCAATGATTCAATCGTGGCAGCAGTGCAATGCATAAGATCATGCAGACAAAGGTCAAGCAAAGGTCAGTTAACGTTCACATCAAAGATCAGCATGAGGACGAATTGTTGAAGTGACTTAAACTGTGGCATGGATGTTGGTGCCAGATAGGTTGCCTCGAGCATTTCAGAAGCTGCAGAAGGAAACTTCGGCAGATGTTTTGAGTGAATTCGCTGATTAGAGCTCTTCCTCAGGTCGACATTTCGGTATTATAAATTCTTTATTCGAATATTCTGAGATACTGGATTTTTGATGTCCATGAGCTGTAACCCGTAATCATCATTCATGTGCAATGAATCTAGAATATATGAAAGTTCCACTTTTTAAATTAAATTTGGTGCGGGGGGGATTACTTTTGCACAATATTCAAATTTTTTAAAGATGCACCTGTGTATGTATATTTCATATAATAAAATATACACACATTATTATTATTATTATTAGCATTTAATTGGTTGTGTTGAATGTTGTTTATAATTAATGGGCTATTATTTAGCTGTTTTAATTGTGCAACACCTAAAAATCCAATCCATCCACACACGATAACGCATGCATTACAGCAATACCTGCAATAAAAGTCAGGAAATCCATTACAAGTCACGTGATCGACCTGGCTGACGGTTATGATCATAGGTTATGACAGCAAGGGCGCAACAAGTGATCACACTGATCACGAGTTACTTTAAAGCGGAAAAGACACAAATGTTATAAAGGTGAAAACAAATGACACTCATGAGCACACTGTCTCTTTAAGGGTAAAGCTGACAAGCAAAAATGACGCGTCCTCCATTTTAGATGAAAGAGAATAAATAGAGAGGTCTGATCATTTCATATATTTAGTTTAGGAAAATTTAAATAGCTTTACCTGGTGTTGAAGATGCTGAAGGCATGTAGCCAGGGTTGTCTGTGCCATGTGTGGCTCCATAATCACTTTCCAAAAAAATATATATTTTTTTTTAAATAAAAAAAATAATAAATCATCACATCACCGTTTAAACCTCCACATTCACACACTACAAATGTATGAAGCGTTGATCTTACTTAAAGACTGGTCTCCTCTCCATGTCCTCAGGTGCAGAAGATCCAAACTACTCTGGTGTGGAGAAGTTTGCAGTGTGAAAGTCCTTCAACTTCCCTTTCACTCATGTGACCACAATTTGACTCATCCACGCATAAGAGCAGAACATTACATTAAAAACACGATTACAATTCATTACACGATTAAAATATATATGTATATAAATATATATCTCAAGCTTTTAAATGTATCCACGCTATATATCACGTGTATAAAAGTCAAATTTGATCTGTATACTCTTTAAAGGAAGTAGGCATCGTGACGCTTTGAGCGATGCCATCCAATCAGCGAGCTAGTTTTGGAAAATATTTGCATGTCAATGAAAAGCTTGACTAACTGTCAGAGGAAATGGGGTTATTGTTTTTTTTTCTTTTCTTTGTTTTTTGTTTTTTTCTTTTATCGTCTTCGTAATCTTGAATATGTCTCAGGTTTGTTGTGCTGATATAACAGATAAGGTGTTTTCTTTCTTCTTCTTTTTTATTTTTTTTTAATAAAAAGTTGGCTTTAGTATCTTAACTAAAAAGAATGTTTTAGTATCACTTTCGTTTTTTGTTGGAACCACTGGACCCTAAAAATAATCCACCCTAGTCACATCCAATCAGATTAAAGTCTAGGAGGAATTTAAATTATTTCCATTTTATTTTATAGGATTTAAAATAATAATAATAATAATAATAATAATAATAATAATAATAATAATAATAATAAATTCTATTTCCTTCATTGAGAACCTCCTAATCTTGATTGCACGTGCAGTTTATTGACTGCCAATCTAGGACAACATAAACTCTTTTGCATTAAAACAACAACAACAACAACAACAAAACTGCGTTTTCAATGCAGTAAATGATGGAATTATTTACATCCACGCATAGATTTATCCCAATTTCCATATATACACAATACACAGTGTGCCCTACGATGGACTGGCACCCTGTCCAGGGTGTACCCTGCCTTGTGCCCGATGCTCCCTGGGATAGGCTCCAGGTTCCCCGTGACACTGAAAAGGAGTAAGCGGTAGAAGATGGATGGATGGATGGACACAACACACCTTTTGTATAACTTTTCTTTATGAACACACAGACTCATAACACATTGTTTTTTACCAGGAAATCATGCATGTTCAATAACCAGATGAGAATTAAATACAGAGTGATTTCTGCACACTATAAGTTCGTTATGAGCCAATTTTCTGTCCCTCACTCTGCTCATCATAGTTCTCGAGGTTGTGTCCTACACTGAGAACAACAGTATCTTGTCTAATACTTTGAGTTAATGGAGGGAATAGAATAGGTTGTCTGTGTCTTCAGATCATGTGGCCAGCGATTGCTGTCCTGTGCTCCTGCCACGGATGTGACAACAGTCTGTGCATTTTTTGGACAGTAAGCAGAAATCCACTTTGCTCATTGACTGGTGAACACTAAGATGCTGTTCAAGACTCCTGGCTTCTAATTGAATAAGAGCTCTAAAATCATACTGTCCAAACGCATCCTTCAGTGTACATACATGTACTTCTCTACTACAATAAAGAAAACATAATAAAGTATATTATGTATCATTTACATAGTATGTCAGGGTGTTTTGTACATTGAAATGCTTGAGACACGACGCAGGTAAATCACATTGTTAGAATGTAGTCAGAACTGTTAGAAGATGATTTTTGTTTTAAAGCAATTACGCTATTTTGCTGGATAACCCCATTCAGTTTGGATTTGACCTACTGCTTATTATTAACTACTGGAATCGATACTAGTCTAACCTGGTATTAGGTTTAAAATTAAAGGACTGGATACTAAATGGGGCAGAGGTGGCTCAGTGGGTAAAGGCTCTGGCTCTTAACCCTCAATTGCTCAGTTGAATAAATGAGATAAATGTAAGTCGCTCTGGATAAGGGCATCTGCCAAAAATGGCATAAATGTAAACTACGCCCAATCGATTGACGTATACAGTAGCATGCAGTCATTCTCTGGACAAGAGAAGAATCATTCAAGATTTGTAACAAATATTTTGAAGGTCTAAATATTAAAAGAAGGAGAGGAGTAAAAAGGTTTTTTTTTTCTTTTTCTTGTCACAATGTAATTAAGTAAGACTACATGCATTCAATTTCAGTAATTTTCAAGTAAAATATACACTACATACAAAAATAACACTTAAGTATAGTAGCAAACTACAACTACCCAAGTGTTTTACAACCCTGGCGGCAAATAACCTCAGTAAGGAGTGGAGATTTTATTTAATCACATGTGTGATTAAAGTGATGTTGAAATCAGAACAGCTCTCACTTCCTTTATGTCAGTCACCAGTGTGGTTTTGTCTGTTTAATATACACTCTTACACACACTTTTATTACATTGCTGTCCTGTGCTCATGTCAGTCCCAGGACTCTAATTCACAATCTGCTTATACGCAACATTCATAAATTCATTCATGTCCGTATTGTCCACAGGACAGCGTGATATTGAAATCCATGGACATTACACTACAATCATAATGCTAAAATCTACATACAAACTCAATATAGGAAGTAAATATGACACATATTTAGCACAGTATTTAAAACAGACACTGCCAACGTCAACAGGGTGGCCACCATTCGCCCATTTTTAATTGAGGAAAGGTGGAAAGGTGTTGGGGATTCTCAGGACCATTCATAACGGTCTTTCCAACACTAAAGTCAAACAGTAAAATTATTTCTGGTTACTTAGACTTTTCTAACTGATGGTCATTCATTCATTCATCTTCAGTAAGAGGTTTGATCTTGATCAGTGTCACAGTGAATAAGGAGCCTGTCCCAGGAACACTGGATGTGAGTTGGGAATACACCCCGGATGCGTTGCCAGTCCATCGTAGGGTACCATGTACACACACATTGACACACTCATTCGCACCTAGGGGCAATTTTTAGCAGCCAATCCACCTACTAGCATGTTTTTGAGAGGTAGGAGGAAACCAGAGAACCCAGATGAAACCCAAATGGATATTGGTAGAACACATAAAACGCTACAAAGACAGTAACCCGAGCTCATGATTGAAGTTGGGATCGAACGTTAGCATCCGCACCGCCGTACTGCTACATTGACTAACCAAATGATTTAATCTGAAACAGAAGCTCAATCTCTAAATTTCAGACAAATACGCAAAATGAGCCGTAAATCTCAATAACCATCAATCATTTGTCAAGAAATGTGTTTTTTGAATGAGTACTACTGATGTCCCAACTGCCCTTAAGACTAAGTGAGGTTCATGAAAATGTGTTATCTTTTCTTTCCTCATGTGCAGGAAAACATGTTGAAATTCTTGTCTGTGGTAATCACACAGTTGCTACACATGCAGTACTGTTGATACAGATATTAGGCTTTACATGAAAAAAAAAAAAAAAAAGCCTGAGCACTCCTTTAATAGCTGTGTACATTGCTCTGATAATTCATTATATTGGGAATGTTTGTCAGCGGAATAATATAAGCATATTAGTACGAGTAGTACTAATACTGACACAGATTATCCGATATTAATATTACTAATAATAAAGTCAGTTCTTCTACTGTGCAGGTTCTCCTAATGTGTAATAGATGAAGTCAGCTGTGAGCCGTGTTCTCAGGATGGAATTGCTCCTGTGGTTTGGCCAGACCGGATCTCTGCAGAGAGAAGCTGTTCTCCATCTGCTTTCTACTCTACAGGCCAGAAATGTTCTCACATAAACACAAACACACACACACACACACACACACGCACACACACACACACACACACAAACGCGCACACTGACAATCACAGTCCCACCAGCATTTTTGTCTTGTGGAGTTGACGTTGATAATTTTTTCCCCATCAAGTGACGACGTGACGATAAATAAAGTGGGATCCCCTGTGTATCTTCTGACTGTGCGATGAGACAAAGAAATGGAGGAGAGGCAAGAAAGTGTGTGAAGAATAGAGATGCCTGGTTGTGTGTTCAGAAGCTTCTAAGTTGAGATGTGGCGGCTGAGTTGCAGCATCAACCCCAAACGCTTTCCCGATGGAGTTTCCTCCTCTGTCAGCTCGGTGAAAAAGGGATCGGGTGGAGGAGTGAAGGGGAAGAGGAGGGTGTTCTTCTCGCTGCGCTGCCGCATGGGAGTCATCAAAGGAAGAGTGAAAGGTACCTGTATGTGTGTTTGAAATGGGAATGTAGGTAAGGTAACAGAGTGAATATGATATTCAAAAATGTGTGTGTGTGTGTGTGTGTGTGTGTGTGTGTGTGTGTGTGTGTGTGCGTGAAAAGTTTTCATGCTTTCATTCTGATGTCTCCCAGTATTAGAAAGTAGAAGGTCATGTTCATTGTCTGTAAGTCTCAACACACACCTGTTTTGGAGTCCGTCCATACCACAAGATGGCAGCGTTGCTATCAAAATAATCCCAAAACAACCAATTTAGCAAGAATCCTTGAACGTGCCCATTTTTGTTTGGGTGTTTACTACATTTATGGAAAGATTTCACATTTTCAAACGACGATTTTGGTAGCTGAAATGGTCTCGTAATGAATGAAATGGAATTGTAACTTAGTGTGGAATTACAATTTGGCGGCGCTTATGGGAGTTTGTTAAGTGTAATTAGAGTACAAGTTTAGCCATGCTACGCCTTTTTTTTCTTTTTCTTTTTAAACACAAATAATAATAATAATAATAATAATTTACCAACACATCTGTGGAAAATGTTGATATTTTGGATAGTTATCTTGTCTTTACATCTTGTCTGTATAAGAGACTTAGCAGCTACAGTACGTGCTAGCTAAAACATTAGCCTCAGTCATTAGCTAGTTTCTGCTCAGCATCCATATGTTCCAGCTGCCTAGCAACAGTGTTCTCGTAACTTTAACCACCGGACCATCTTCTCATGTTGAGAGAAGAAATTAAGTGGAACACAGAGTTTCGTTAAAAAATAAATATATCAAATATTTAAAACTTAAACTGAACCAGGTAATCCTGTTAATTTAAATCGAGAGATTACTGAGAGAAGAACCTAGAAGAACTTCACTTCCTAGGCCAAAGTTTCCAAGAACACACCAAGATATAACTCCAAAATACCTTCTTTCCGACTCTCTACATTTGCACTAGCGCTACAAGGCTAATGGAAGGTAACAGAAGTGTAGCCCATCTGTGATGAGTCTTTTCTGTAAATATTCACCACAAACCTCATACGGTTCTTCAGTCTCTCAGACTCACTGATGTGTTTTAGGATACAGTTGAACTTACCGTTGTATATAAACATGACAAAATCTAACTGTGTATCTAAACGCTGTTACCTTATGGGGACGGCCATCTTAGACCCCGAATTTCCTCATGAGTTGATGATGCTTAACAATGTTGTTTGAAGCAACACTGGGACATGCATTCACTGAGCACTTTATTAGGAACACCTAATAGCGCAGTGCAACGCATGAAATCATGCAGATGTGGGCCGGCGGCTTCAGGTAATGTTCACACCGACCATCTGAATGGGGAAAAAATGTGATCTCAGTGATCACTGATGATCTCCTGGGATTTTCACACACAACAGTCTCTCAGTCTCACAGCATTTACTCAGAATGGTGCAATGAAGAAAAACCATCCAGTGAGCGGCAGTTCTGTGGTTGGAAACGCCTTGTTGATGAGAGAGGCCAACGGAGATTGGCCAGACTGGTTCAAGCTGACAGAAAGGCTACAGTTACTCAGATAATCACTCTGTACTATTGTGGTGAGCAGAAAAGCATCTCAGAATGCAAAACGCATCGAAACTTGAGGCGGAACAACAGAAGACCACATCAGGTAAAATGTAGCCTGGTCTCATGAATCTCTTTTTGTGCTGAGCACACAGACGGTAGGGCCAGAATTTGGCACCAACAGCATGAATCCATGGACCCAACTTGCCTTGGTGTCAACTGTCCAGGCTGGTGGAGGTGGTGTAATGGTGTGGGGAATGCTTTCTTGGAACACTTTTATCTCATATGAGATATGAGATATGATTGTTTATAATTGGCTTGTGGGCTGGGCAATATGACAATATAGTATCAACATTGTGATAAAAGAGTTACAGTCCACTTTACTAATATAGAGTGCTTATCATGATATCATGACATCATTCAGATATTTGTGCTGCTACCATTTTCCCCAATTCCCCAATTCTCATATCTAAAATAAATAAGTAAATACATAAATAAGATGCTTTATAAAGATCAAAAGCAACAGCTAGCATTCAGTCATTCTGTCAGTACCTCTTATTAATGAACTGCAACAAGTCTATTAAGATCTATTGCTTTTTCCCATAATACTAAACCAGTGATCAGGTGGATGAGCCAGATGAGTAGGGAGTAGCTGCAGATTCAGATCTCTGTCTGACAAAATCACAGAAGAGAGCTAAGAGAAGAAGGACATGTCTCTTTGATCTCATTGTCCTTGCTCTACATGTCAGAGAGAGGACAGGGAGCACGCAGTGACTGTATTGGAGCTGACTGTGTGTATGTGTGGTTAAGGGAAATGGGTGTGTGGGGGGAAGGTCTGGTATGTTCAAGTGACAAATGGACAAATGGAAAGACAGGTGTGAGCACTGGAGAGCCTACATCAACATCATCATCATCATCACACACACACACACACACACACTGTCAGGGAAGAACCCAGTTGCTGTCACTGGCTGAAAGATCTTCTGAGACAATGAAACATGAGAGCAGTCACTGATAAACAGAGTAGTGTAAGAGTGAGTAAAGTGAATTTCCATCCAGCAGTTGTACTTTACTGTTCTCCAGGGGGCTGAAATTTCAAGCAATAATGTGTGTAATTGATAGTGATAGTGATAGCAATGAAAATTTACTCGTAAGTCCTGAGTGTAATTGAGCATTGAGAGAACCTATTTAATAGAGATAAAAGGAAAAAGAGGGTATACATAAAAATGTAGGCAGTATTGGACCTGCTTAACTACAAAAGAAAATCCTGGAACCCATTAGCACTTAAATTATTATTTTTTAAAACCAGCATAATCCAGCTCTTCAAATAGTAGCTTTATTATTTATTGTAGCGATTGTGATTTTTATTCCTGCACTTTTTATCTACAGAACACATTTTTATTAAAACTGTCATTAGACTCCATGTATATATTGTATAGGCCTAATTGTTTTTGAGTTATTAAGTTTTGGATTAAATCCATTTAAGCGACCAGTCAAATAAGCTAATAACTGTATGATTTCTACCATTTTAACATTTAAAAAAATAAAATCCCGGACCCCTTGGCTATACTTCACAGACTTCTTTAGGTCCCCGGACCCCTGTTTAAGAACTACTGGTTTAAGCAATCGACTAGGTGGATTAAACACAATGTATTACATCAGCAGTCAGACAAGATCATTGCTGTCTGATGTTTGGTTCTTTAGTTTTTCACCGAAGAGCTTTTATTCATCTGAATCTGCACCCAGTTCTTCAGTACAGTGGTGTCACACAATCTTGCTAATGCTAACCCTAGACTTCCAGACTTACCTGTTAATGACATTAGCTTCATAATTCCAGTGGAAAAATAAAGACGCACAAATCAGACGGCAAACATGTCTTGGTTAATCCACTACATTTGCAGTAATTAATTAGTGTAGTTGATCAGCCTGGGCATTCTTTTAGTCCCAGGTACGAATTAATTAATGAAATAGTTTGGCCAAAAAAAGCACATTTACCAAACTATTTCATTAAGTAATTTGTACTTAATGAATAAAAAAAAAATTTAATTACTTTTAAAATATCTAGAATATTATTATATTATTATTATTATTTTCTAAAATATCTTCTTTTCTTTTTTTTTTCTTTTTTTGATAGATGCCAAAACCTTTAGAGGTCTGTTGAGATAATTGTTCATGCTTATTATATAATTATTGTTTGTGACCCAGCACAATGAGGTGTATGACTCCTAACACCCGTCAGGAAGAAACTCACTATGTTACATGTGTTTATGTTGGTGTGTGTGTGTGTGTGTGTGTGTGTGTGTGTGTGACCAGAGATGATTAATATGGAAATTAAGGAAGGACAGAAATGAGTGTGAACATCTCAGGAGCCTGGGAAGAGAGAAAGAGAGGGAGGAGCGAAAGGAATGAGAGGAGGAGAGAAAGAGGGGGATAGATAGACTCTGCTTTGTCACTTGGAGTCTCATTGCAGCAGTGATTTTATTCCAGCCTCATGTTACAGCTCCGTAACAGCTGGAGCTTCCCACTCGTGCTTGTCTCCACACATGGATCAGCCAGTGTGAAGTAAGACAAGAGTTTGGAGACTAGAGTTTGAAGACTGAGGCACAGATAGTGGAACAGATCAGTTACTGACTGGATGTTGTGGTTTTGCAGTCTGGACATTCATTACCTGTTTGGATTCTACAGTTTGGACGTTGCATTGTGGGTGAAAAATCTGCTTGGATATTAAATTTTGGTAATAATATTGTGGATTGGGGAAGCAATAGTCAGTGGATTCTGGGGTTTGGACGTTGTGGCATGGATAGCCTTTTTTTGGACAATAGAGTTTGGATACTGAAGTATGGATAGTGAGTACCTTTCTGAACATTGTAGTTTGCATATTTGCATATTAGAGTATAGATAGTTAGTACATTGTTAGACACTTAAGGTATATTGTTGTATGACTATACAATATCTCAGTTTGGATAATGAAAAATAGAGATAGCTGGGTTTTTTTTTAACTCTAGAGTTTGGACATTAGAGTATGGATATCCACAGGAGTTTGGACATTGGAGTATGGATATTAGGATTCTCCTTGGAGAAGTACTTCTCTAAACATTAGAATTCGGATAAACAAACATGAATATTCACTAGAGTCTGTATATTGAAGCACAGATAGTCTGTATATCTTTGTACATTAGATTTTGTATACTGTAGTATGAATATTTATTTCATATTGGACACTAGAGTTTTAATATTGGAGTATATGGATATGGATAAGTCTGGATACTAGAGTATGAATATTATATATTGGACAGTATCTCTATGGAAACAAGAGTTTTTTGATATTGAAGTATCGATACTAGTTTAGAAATTGATGTATACATAGTCAGACATTAGAGGTTGGATTTTGGAATATGATTTCTAGATATTTCATTGGACAGCTGGTATCTCTTTGGAGACTAGAGTTTGGATATTGGTGTATGAATAGTGAATGTTTAGACATTAGAGTTTGGACATTTGAGTATGAATAGTGAATGTTTACATATTAAAGTTTGGATATTGCAGTATTAATATGAATTCCCGTTTGGAAACTAGTTGTGTCGAGGCATGAATTGTCAGTATCTCTACCAGCAGCATCTCGATCTAATTTGGCTGCTGAATATTAGATTCAGACCTTGAAGTATAAATACTCTTGGTGCATCTTTGACAATTTCTTAGATATTGGAGCATGAATAGCCAGAATCTCTATAGAGACTACAGTTTGGATATTGTACTACACAAAACAGTATCACTTCACAGACTGCAGTGTGGGTATTGCTGTACGTATAACCAGCATCTCTTTAGTGCTAGAACTTAGATATTGGGGTATGAGCAGTCAGTATCTCTTCAGAAACTATAGTTTGGATATTGGATTATGAATAGCCAGTATCTCTTTAGAGACTAGAATCTGGATATTGGATTATAGATAGTATCTCTTCAGAGACTATAGTTTGGATATTGGATTATGTATAGAGAGGATCTCTTTAGAGACTAGAGTTTGGATATTGGATTATGTATAGACAGTATCTCTTTAGAGACTAGACTTTGGTTATTGGATTATAAATATGCAGTATCTCATTATAGACTAGAGTTTTGATATTGGATTATGAATAGACAGTATCTCTTTAGAGACTATAGTTTGGATATTGGATTATGTATAGACAGTATCTCTTTAGAGACTATAGTTTGGATATTGGATTATGAATAGTCAGTATCTCTTTAGAGACTATAGTTTGGATATTGGATTATGAATAGCCAGTATCTCTTTAGAGACTAGAATCTGGATATTGGATTATGAATAGACAGTATCTCTTTAGAGACTATAGTTTTGATATTGGATTATGTATAGACAGTATCTCTTTAGAGACTAGAATCTGGATATTGGATTATGAATAGACAGTATCTCTTTAGAGACTAGAGTTTTGATATTGGATTATGTATAGAGAGGATCTCTTTAGAGACTAGAGTTTGGATATTGGATTATGAATAGACAGTATCTCTTTAGAGACTAGAGTTTTGATATTGGATTATGTATAGAGAGGATCTCTTTAGAGACTAGAGTTTGGATATTGGATTATGAATATACAGTATCTCTTTAGAGACTAGAGTTTGGATATTAGATTATGAATAGACAGTATCTCTTTAGAAAGTACAATTCGGTACTTGAGTATGAATAGCCAGTACTTTTTCCCAGGACTAGAGTTATTGAGGTATAGATAGTGAGTACTGCTCCAATTTGTATCTCTTTAGAAACTAGTACTTGGATGTAGCCTAAAGGAAGTTGATAAAGGAGACCATCATATATATACTGTAGAGATGTTCAGACATTGAGATCATTTGCACTTTGAGGGAAATACAAGCACATGTAAAAACATACATGATTACATTTAGTCATTCAAGCTATATAAATTCTCACCCATTAACTGACCGCAGATTTTTTTCAGAAAAGTGTAAATTCCTTGTATACATTTGCAGAGTCGAATGGTACCATGGATGATATGTGATCGAAGACACACAAGCCAAATGTATTCTAAAGCGGACACATTGAGGAGCTTTGGCGTGCTTTTGGAGAGGGTGTGCTGTAGCATGCTCAATGTGATTTTGGAAGTAATGCTGTAAACTGCAGTGCGGGTTAGCAAAAGTGTATGCAGACCATATAGACGTGTCTAATACTCCGGTGTGGAATAGCATGGAGACGTGACACCGCAGCCATGCTGTGTGGTTTACGGAGAGAAGGCCGCAGTGGTGAGTCTATCTTTTACATCTTCATCTATCCATCTCTATTTGCCTATCACACTTCTCTATACCAAAACAGGTGATAACACAGCTTTATTTGAACATATTTTTAGTTTTTGGTCTTGGACTGGTTTTATTTGTCTGATTGGGTATTTTACTGCATACCTTGCAACCCTCTACTAGTCTTTTTAATTGAAACTGAGATTAATATATTACCATTAATACTATGATGATTATTACACTAAAATGGGTCTTCTTGTTGCATTTTCTGTGTATGAAAGCCTCACTGCTATGTGATCAATGACTAGACTGGGTCATTATTGACTGATCAAACAAACTTGTTGGTTTTTTTAACCACTAAACCATCTGTCTAGAAAGTTCCTCATTGATGTTTGTAGGTGCTCATGGAAAACTGTGGAGATCTGGGAGAGAAGTATTAACCAGGTCTTGTGTCGGCTCTATAAATAAACCAAGTCTGAAAATAGGCCCACCAGCATTGTAGGAACATCCGGTGTTTAACCTACATCAGGAATGGTGTCATCACGAGCTGGGCTGCCGGAGCAGAACGCTCTAAATTACTTCGTGACTTTTTAATTGACTTGTAAAATGAGTTGTGCATGCCAAAAATGAATTATGAAACTTTTTTTTTTTTTTTTATGAACTCATGAAGCATGTGTTTCAGAGACTTTGTGTCTCTGTGTCATGTATGAAATACTATGCAGCACGTAAAAAAGAAGAAGAAAGAAAAACGAGAAAGGAATCATAAATAGATACAAATATAAAATAGCTCTAGTATTAATAGGGTTTTACTAGGGTAACAAGCAGTAATGTAATATTTGTAGAACATCTGAAGGAACATTTGGATAGTTTGGGACTTTGGATTTGGGTTTGAAATCAAAATTAAAATAAGTTCTTGTTTGTTCCAATGTAGAAAAAATTCCAGTCTGGAGTTCCTCAGGTTTCATATGTGCTTCCTTGCACTGTGTGTGTGTGTGTGTGTGTGTGTGTGTGGCAATGATAACTCTGACCTATTTGGCACGCTTGGTGAAATTTCACCTGGAGACTGAGGGGTATGGCGGGGTAAGGCGACAGGCAGCATCCAGTAAGCAGCATCACTGGGGCACAACGGGGTAGATTTCACAAGTGTCTATATAAAACGTGGTGTGTCAGTGTCGCCCCTGGCAAGTTGGCGCCCTGGGCATTTATTTATATTGCCTTATATACCAGGGAGTTTTACTGGTGGTTAGAAATACTGTTGCCAAAAATGAACTGTACACAATTTACTCACAAACCGAAATGTTTGTCGTCTGACGTTTGGTTTATTTTTTTTAAGTTTAGCATTGCGCAACCTGCATGTCTAAATCCCCACCCACTCTCCTTAAAAGACTCTGGTGCAGTAACACCATTTATACCATGTGACTCATGAGCCAGGAGAATACATCGGTATTAAAAATGCATGAATCACTTGATTATCTCTGGTGCAAATCTCCTGTGAACACTGCAATAAATGTGAAAACCTTCAATAGTCAAATAGATCTAGTATTTTCTATTAAAGAATTACAGTAAACTAACTACAAGATTACCAAACCTATTTTCAGACGTTACAACTAATTTCAAGATTTAACATTTTTTATTCCCAATCAAAAATGATCTGAAAATAGAACTATTTCACGATGTAAAAAAAAAAAATAATAATCTAGAAATAATTCTGCTGGCGGTATGGAAATCGACTTATCGGGATATTTTCAATCGGTATAAACAAATGAATTGATTTATTGACGCAAGTGTTATAAGATTATAAGATTAAGCAGGACACTGTTGGGTTTCTGTGTGTAGAGTATCGTGACTCTGTGTTTAGCTGCTGGATAAACAGTGCACACCTCTACATAATAACACTGGACAGCAGAACTAAAGCTTTTTTGATAGTTAAACACTGTATACAACTGCCACAATAAAATGATAATATTTAAAACTAGTAGGCTAGGTAAACAACAACAAAAAAAGAAATACTTATGAAAAACGGCTAATCCGTAAAGCCCTGAGTGTCTAGTTTCATATGAGGCATTAACCACTACTGCGGAGTGTGATGGTCTCTGGTAAAAAGAGTTGATAATCTTCTAATGGGCTTACTGTAATCTTATATTATAAAATACTAGATATCTATTACTACATTCAAGATATTTTCACTTGCTGAGGTCTTTTTTTTTTTTTGCAGAGAAGAAATGACGTCTCCCACGTGCCCCACGGTACATTGGAAATTGTGTACATTTTATTTTTGTCCAAACTGTTCCTTTAATTCATGCCCTGGATCAGTGAGGAAAGGTTGCCAGATGTTCCTGCAGCACTTACAACGGTTATTATTTTATTGTTCCAGATGACGGCCCTTATTCAAAAGGGAATAAAGACTGCTCAGCCAACGACAACAGCGTGGTCTCAAAGAGGCGTAGCATTCCAGGTACAATGCTCATTAAATAAGATTAACAGGATTCTGTATGAAATGTCTTCTGAGAGATTCAACACACACACACACACACACAGATGTCATGATAGTCTTGTGTGCTTGAAGTGAACAGACAGCTCGTCTGCGCTGGTACTGATGCTGAACTTTCGAGTCTCTTTACAGTATCTCTGCTTAGTAACTCGTAATCAGTAGCTCTACACCCAGCTCATCCCCCTTTTCCTTCACGCAGTTTTCCTCTCACGCTTTCTTGCTCTCGAAGGATTTGTGAGAGCAAACGAGCTTCTGTTTACAGATCAGCAAAGACTGGGAAAATAATCATTTCTCAGAAATGTTCTCAAAGTATTCTGAATCCATGTATAACACGTCACACTCTGACTTCTATATCGGAATGAAAACGCTCAACAGTACCAGATATCTCTGATGCAAAGACAATAACCCTGGTGCTTTTCATGAAGGATCACCACAACAGGGCATGCGGTTAGAGGAAAATAATCAGCGGCAGGGTAGTGTGTTGTGGACACATGTTTTGTAGACACATTTCTGTGGCGCATCTGTCATGCAAGTTCCTGTGTACATGTACTGCAATCACATTAATATAAACCTTGCAATAGAAACTACTGTCAGAGCTGCAGTTATGGAAAATGAATCAACTTCTGACCAATCAGATTCAAGAATTCAACAGCGCTGTGGTGTAAATTGTTTTAAAAAGCGACACCGGTGAAATGACGGACAACCGTTCCCATCTTATCTTCCAAAAAAACATCGTGAGCATTTGACACAGTATTAGTCAGGCAATGTGATGTCATGAACAAGGGCGTGGCCTATTCGATTGACTAGCTATGAAAATGCATTTATTGTGCTCATCCGTCGCTATCATATTGTGAGATTCCTACCTCTAAGCAGTGTTGATAAAATTTCTTAAATGATTTCCCTAAATGATCAGGATGCAGGCTGAAATGCTGTCCGGATTTGTGTGTGTGTGTGTGTGTGTGTGTGTGTGTGTGTGTGTGTGTGTAGATGAGATTCGAGGGCTAACCACCGTGGAGCTGATAAAGAGAGAAGGATCCAGTCTCGGCCTTACCATCTCTGGAGGTTCGGACAAAGATGGCAAGCCTCGAGTATCAAACCTTAGGTCAGGAGGTCTGGCAGCCAGGTGAGACGCTACTCTCGCTCTCTCTCTCTCTCTCTCTCTCTCTCTCTCTCTCGTTCTCTCTCTCTCAACACACATACACACACACACACACACACACACACTCCTCTGTAATAATGCAGCCTTGCAGGTGTTTGCAAATTGATTTGATCAATGACTGGATTTGATCAATGTTTCAGCCAAGTTTGCACAGAAAAGAACCGTCCATGGATGTTTAATACCGCTCGTATTCACAAGAGTACGTTCTGGTCAATTGGAATTTGTTAAAATAATATCCGCCCAGTATTTTGTACCTAGTATATTGCATATACAATGAGGCGACACTATAAATATAGATGAGTATTGGACATCCCTTTGATTTCAAGGGATTTATTTATTTATTTATGTATTTATTTAAAGATGTGAATAGCCAGGCAGTAAGCCAGAGTACTTTGGCATAGAACTGCCTACCAAAAACGGCCAACTTTCACAGGGAGAGGCCATTTGACTGCCACTGCAACTAATCACAGACTTTTTCTGAAGCTTGTCGAACAAACACACACTAATTACTTCAAATAAATCTGCGAAATGACTTTTAAATACGAAATGCTGTAAACATTTCGGTATGACGTGTGTCTTTCCAGCGGTAACCAACCTGTGGAAGTGTTTATACAGCGGGAATTTCGAAAGCTAATCAGATTGCGAGCATCAAGATACTGAAGCTTGTGGCCAGATAAGTGTACAGAAGGTATTAAATGCTTCGTGGGATGTGGGCAGAGCAGCTGAGGCTGAGACATGTCAAGTTTCAGTGTTGTCAGTATTGACAGGAGAACATGGAGCCTGGATCATTGAATGGAGTTTGGTGCACGCAACATGAAATCATCAACACGGAGATGGCCTGTTTAGTGGATGGTGCAGGGTACATTATCGTGGCAGACATTACAGCCTTTAATATCCACCGAAGAACTCCTGAGCAACACGTAATGACCAATATACACCTTTTTCTTGGCTCCCATTTTACTCACATTCAGGTGGACACTTCCAGCATTATTATGTACCTTGTGTAAATGCTTTGACCTTTAGGTTCACGTGTAAGGTATAAGATTGAACACTAAACAGGCGTACATAACCGGCAACTCAGTGCATATGCAGCTTTAGTTTGTGTTTGTGTGTGAGCGTGTGATCTCAGGGTCAGTGCTGATGCATCACAACAACCCCTGAGACCATGAGGTCAGACAAACACGTTTGGACATTGGAAAAAACTGAAATAGAGTAGTAGAGCCGGCTTGTGAGGTGTAAAAATAGCATTAGTGCAGTAGTGTGCGTGTGTGTGTGTGGGTGTGTATCCATCCTCTACACTGTTAGTAGCAGAAGAAGGTGTGAGACAGTCCATAATTACAATGCAGTCCAATTCCCTGCATGCCTAGCCTTCCTAAAAACGATCCCTTGTTTGACAAAGCAGTTCCTTAAATATTATAAAGGCCAAGAAGCGCCTCCACTTTTACCCTCATCTAGAAATTCCGTTTCTATTAATATGCAAATCTGAATGGGCCCCAAATTAGGGATGAGTTTTTCTAGTGACTTAAAAAGCCGAATCAGTTAAACGATTTGTTCAGATTCGTTCGCTGATTCGTTCAGTTGCGTGGTTTGCCACAACTGTGCAATCTGATCATGCTGCTAGCCCAACACAGACTACTACTACTACTACTAATACATGCACTAAAACAATGGAAAGCTCCAGGTAACCGAACAAGCCCAAGTTCTACTCATTGAACTCACTAACTCAGCTAAACAAATAAGGAATGAATCTCGATCTTGACCCAAAGGATTCGCAAGGGGCACGAATCCGTTTCGACGTATACGCAACTATGAACACAAAAGTTTTACAATACAAATTAAACAGACAATCCAGCCATAAAAGCAGACCAAAAAAAAAAACCCCAACAACATGTAACTTGAAACTACATATAACGTCTGTTGGACAATCATGAAGTCAGTTGTGGATATGTATGGAAATATATATATTGTGTTTGTGCAAAAGTTTTCGGCACCCTATTTTGTTCGGTGCAAACTTTGTTACAGATTTTTATCTCATGACGTTACATTATCAAGTCAGTATAAAAACATTTTAGATTTCCAAACATTAGCATTCTAGCACAAAATGAAATGTTAAAGAAAAATGTTTCTATGTCAGTAAAGACAGCAGCATATTACGTAAGAGACCACTTTTTTAGACAAAAAAAACACAATGAAGGCTGCTGGGTTTTGCCTCAAAAATAAGAAGAGTGTGACAGTCAAAGTCTCTGGAAGAACCGTGTCTGGTTCTGCAAGATGCTCGATAACACTTACAGCTCATTTCCTTATAAAACTGCACTAATTCTACCTGAGACTACTAATACGTTTTCAAAGCACAGGGGCTCTTCACACCAAATATCGACTTTGTTTCTTCTTATTTCTGTTTACTTCTCTTTCTAGTATTTTTTTAAAAAAAATGTACACACATTTAATTTCAGTATGTTTGGAGGCATCTTTGCTCTTCAGCATTTCTTTGCATGTGCCTGTGAAGACTACTGCACAGTACTGTGTATATACAGTGAGGGAAATAAGTACTGAACGCATCAACATTTTGAGTTTTCAGTAAATATATTTCCAATGAGGCTGTTCACATGAAATTTTCACCAGACGTCAGTATTAACTCAAGAAATCCGGAAATATAAAGAATTCACAACATTAAAGTCCATAAATAAAGTTATGTGTACTAAAGCGGAATGACACGGGAAAAAAGTATTGAACACGCTAACTGAAATGAATTTAATACTTAGCGGAGAAGCCTTTGTTTGTAACCACGGCTACAAACAAAGGCAAACAAACTTATTTCCGCCACTGTATATAGTATATACTTTGTTGCCGAATGAAATGAATGAAAGCCGAATGAAACTGAAAGAAAGGATTGACTAGATGATTTGCACAATTCCAAATACAATGATAATGCAGGTTTAGCAAGATTGTCATTGCCTGCATTTGCATATTGAATTATGATTGGCTGTTAAATTTTATGATGCAATAACACGTGTCTCTTACATATTCAGTATTGTGGAAGCTGTGTGTGTGTAGTATAGGCTGGAGCTGTGACCGGTCTGTAGTAAGGGTGTTTGTTTGGGTTAAATTCTGAATACCCATGTTTAGCTAAATTACACCTTAATGCCAAGTGAATGTGTGTGTGTGTGTGTGTGTGTGTGTGTGTGTGTGTTAATGGTGCTAACAGGCAAATGCACAGTGCTGCGGGACATCAGACAGAGAGGCTTAAATTAGCATCCATGCAAGCACATTATGTGTCAGCTCAAGCCACATCACACACACACACACACACACACACACACACACACACGCACACACTCATATACACCAGAATGTTGCTTTGCATCTTAAAGGACTTATGTGAAGCTGACATAGCTCTTGATTTGCCATGCTGTCACAAGTCATATCATCGCCATAAAGCCTCGCACAGACCTGCCTTAAACATTTCCTTCTAAAGGATGGTGTTATGTTAAAATTCATAGACAGGGCTGGAGCTACAATGAGACACAATGGAAAATCTGACGCGACGTGTTTTAAAGTTGCATTCCTCCGGCTTCCAATCGAAACGAAGAATTCGTAAAGAATAGTATTAACCATTACCATCTTCACAGGTCTGCTCGTTTAAATCAAAATAAAAACTTTTTCTAATGCAATAATTTTCAAGCGGTTATTCTCGTAATTCCCAGTCTGTGTGTTCATCTCAGGAGTGACCAGCTGAACATGGGCGACTACATAAAGTCAGTGAACGGCATCAACCTGTCCAAACTGCGGCACGACGAGATCATCAGCATGCTGAAGAACATCGGAGAGAGGGTGGTGCTGGAAGTCGAGTATGAGCTGCCTCCTCTCGGTACGCCCTGAGAAACTCGCTCAAAGTCCTGATTTTTTTTTAAAAAAAAAAACAACAACAACAACAACGAGTGAAGAAACTCTTGCATGTTGTTGTAGATATCAAGCCCGTTGGGGTTGAAAAGTCAACAGTGAAGGACCTACTCCTAAAATGTAATCCTGTCATTCAGCTGAAGCTTAAAAACGTGGCTGAAGAACCCACCAGTGATTTGAACTCACAGCTAAAACCCAACAGCAGTACTACGTGTGAAGAATTTTATATAAGATCGGTATCAGAGTGAATGACTGGAGCTTTATTCTGGAGAATGACGCGAGCTGTTATTTCTGTCGCCTTGTTGCTGAGCTGCTTTGCTCCGTCTGTGTGTTTCAGCTCCCAGCAGTCCGAGCAGCGTCATCTCCAAAACCATCGAGGTGTGCTTGGAAAAAGAAGGCAACAGTTTTGGCTTCGTTCTCCGAGGTACAGCAGTGTGTGTAGCTTTTCCTTTTCTTCCCAGAGCCTTTACCACAGGGGGCTTTTCGATATTATTTGTGGCTATTTGTAACCAACAGCAGCCAGAGCTAATATTCATTTATAAACACTTTGTATAAACAGTATATTTAATGATAATGAGTCTTTATTGGTCACGTATACATTACAACACAATGAAATTCTTTTCTTCGCATTCCCCAGCATGCCAGGGGGTCAGAGCGAAGGGTCAGCCATGATACAGCACGCCTGGAGCAGAGAGGGTTAAGGGCCTTGCTCAAGGGCAGCTTGGCAGTGCCAGGGCTCGAACCCCCGACCTTCCGATCAGTAAACGAGAGCATTGACCACTAAGCCACACTGCCCCCCCCCGCTAAGCCACACTTACATCCCCCCTCCGCTAAGCCACCACTGCCCCACTTTTTCTTACTCATAACTGAATTACACAAAAAAATCCCAGCCAATGAATTCTCATTATATTAAATTAACCTTTTATTCCCGACTACTAAAGTTATTATAGATACCGTTATAATGATTGATTGAATTTTCTTCGTTTGCTTCACACCTCCAGGGTCGGGGTTTCGAATCCCGCCTCGCCCTGTGTGTGCGGAGTTTGCATGCTCTCCCCGTTCTTCGGGGGTTTCCTCGGGGTACTCCGGTTTCCTCCCCCAGTCCAAAAACACGCGTTGTAGGCTGACTGGCATTTCCAAATTGTCCCTCATGTATGTATGGGTGTCTGAGTGTGTGTGAGATCGTGCCCTGCGATGGGTTGGTACCCCGTCCAGGGTGTCGCTCGCCTTGTGCCCCGAGTTCCCTGGGATAGGCTCCAGGTTCCCCCCGTGACCCTGTGTAGGATAAGAGTTACAGAAAACGGATGAATGGATGGATAAAAGAAGTGCACTCATATTTGCTCCTGCATTGTTAGGATGAAAGCTTGCAGCGAGACGGACACCGAGTTCTCGATTTTAAATCTATAAGTTAGCGTCAGGACTGCGCTGCACCGCAGAACCTATTTTTTTGCTCTGTGAAAAGATTATTGTGAAAAAAGCAAGAAATTTGGCCCAGTAATTTCAGAACATTCGGTGGTAATCAGCTGAGCGTAAAATAACACTCTGTGTATGTGTGTGTGTGTGTGTGTGTGTGTGTGTGTGTGTGTGTGTGTGTGTGTGTGATCTTTCTTTGCAGGTGGGTTTCACGAGGACTGGCATAAGGCTCGTCCTCTAGTTGTGACCTACGTCAGACCTGGGGGCCCTGCGGACAGGTGAGATAAGATGAGTCACAGCACCTGTGTGTGTGTGTGTGTGTGTGTGTGTGTGTGTGTGTGTGTGTGTGTGTGTGCGCACATTTCACTGTGTCTATGTATATCATGAGACAGCTTATGAAATGTGTTAGACGTGTAATCGGTGTCTGTGCCGTGTGTGTGTGTGTGTGTGTGTGTGTGTGTGTGTGTGTGGAGGTCTGTTACCTGGTTGCTGAAGCTGTGGTAAGGAAAGCTCATGGCTCCCAGCGTCATGCAAAAGAAATGTTTTCGAGTTTTCAAACACTTACCTCAAACCGCATCGAGTTTTTCGGCGTTTCTGACTCTGTACGACACTGTGAGCTATAAAAAGAGACAAAATGACGTCGGAGAGCTAAAAACAGTCGCAGCTTCATCTCCAAGCTGAATCACTTGTCTGGTGTTACTCTGTGCCAGGATCGCGCTCGGGATCGCACTCGTGATCGCACTCGGGATCGCACTCGGGTGTGATAATGCTTTTTTGGAAAGAGTTTGTGATAACTTTAACATGCAGTCTGCACAATGCTAAACTAGAAGCTATACGAGCTCATTACTTGTTAGACACCAAGCATGCCAAGGCTGACTGACTACATTTAGTATAAATGGGGAAACGCTGTAAATTGTGTTTTATTTGATATATTTATATGTATATCCCACAATATTTTCCTACATTCTCTTTTTTAGCCTCGCTGTCATTTTCTACTCTATTACCGATATTTATCTCTCTCTGACTCACTCTGTGGGTGCGTAATACAGTCTTTTCCATTCTCAGCTCTCAACTTTCCTTCTTTTTTACACGTATTTTTTCACTTTTCTAAACCTTTCTATCTAACCCTTTTGCTCTCTCTCTCTCAGGGAGGGGACTCTGCGTGTAGGGGATCGGGTGTTGAGTGTAAACGGCGTGGCTCTAAACCGACGGAAACATGCCGACTCTCTGACTCTGCTCATGCAGAGCAGCCAGGAAGCTTATTTCCTCATCGAGTACGACATCACGGTCATGGGTGAGCGCACGTGCACACTGAAGCAAAAACAATCCCCTTCTGCTCCCCTGATTCACCTGGTTTCATAAATCAGCTGTACTGTTCCATGTAACACACTACAACACTATCTGACTCTGGATTTGTTTATTCTGAAATGACTGATATCTGTATCTGTCTTCGAAGCTTAAAACTCAGAATTTCCGACCTCTGACTCGGAAAAAGCAAAGAAAACGCAGGTACGGAATTCCTATTCAGAACGTCGGGAAGGTTTCTTCAACCGCGCCAACATGGCCGCTCACACCGTCAACAACTTAAACTAGGTTATAGTAATCAACCCCATTTGAAATGAACGCAAAATCAAGCAAACTCCACAATATTCTGAGGAGCTGGCAATTTTTGAAAAAAATGACCGCAGATTTTTTGGGCCAAGACACGTCATATGAGATCACAACGCGCATTCGGTCAAAGCCCTCTTCGATTCACGTGCGTCGAACATGAGCACGGCTAAAAGGTCTCGTTTACCGATAAACCTCACTGCGAAAGACCGCGCAAAACTATCACTTGCAACTGCGATCTCACGAATTCAAGTTATAACACTGACCATACAGTTTTGAGAAAGTAAATACATCAATCTCACGATCGCTAACGTTAGCTAGCGAGCTCGTCGCTAACAAAACACGTGTCCATGTTTTTTCCCCACGTTGTAGCGTAAACGTGCCAAGCTCGAAAATAAGTTCAGACTTCTCACTTCAGACAAGTTGAACGCAACGTTAAGTCTGCAGTGGGCGTGGCCTAATGTGTACAAACTTCCCACTTGTGTTGCACACTTCTAGTCTCGACAAGATGCTCTGTAAATTATTATACTGTATACAAATATATTGATTATTGGAGCTGCATTTAATCTCTCTGTCTCCCAAAATAAAGAAGAGTGTGTTTCTGAATTTGCCTGTGGTGTGTGTTTGTGTGTGTGTGTTTGGGCAGAGTCAGTGCAACAGTCTTCAGGTCCTCTGCAGGTGGAGATCATGAAGAGCACCGGCTCTGTGCTTGGATTGAGCCTCACCACTGCCATCTACAGGAATAAACATGTCATTACAATCCAGAAAATCAAACCTGCCAGCGTAGCCGAGAGGTACACACACACACACACACACACACACACACACACCTTCTTAAAATCCAGCTAATATTATAACTGATGTTATAATGTTGATGATGAAGAAAGCTAGCGTTAGCTGTGAAAAAATGGAATTTGCGCCTGTTTTGGGCGTGCTCTCTTCAGCACTGAATTGATTTGTGATGTCACACTCCACAATAGTAGTTTGGCTTATATGAAAGTAGACACTCAGGGCTTTAAGAATTTGCAGTTTTTTCCATAAGCATTTATTTATTTTTACCTAGCCTACTGGGTTTACGTTGATATTTTATTGTGTCAGTTGTATACAGTGTTTAACTATCAAAAAAAGCTTTAGCTCTGCTGTCCGTTTTATCTCTGTACAAATATTATTGTGGAGACGTGTGAATTGTTCTCCCCAGCACGCGGCTCACACCCCTCCCCTTTCCCATTGCCTTGCTCACCAGAGTCACCATACTCTACACACAGGAACCCAACAGCATCCTGACTTATCTTCTAACACTCTTGCAGCAATAAAATGATTCTTCGTTTATACCGACTGAACATGCCCGATAAGTCGATTTCCATTTCCGCCAGTGGAATGGAACGCCAGTGCACTGCGAGAGAGTATTAAATGTCCTCTCGGAAAGCCTTTTTGGGTGAAAGGGACTCTTATTATTTGAAGCTACAGGACGCAGCCACTGGTCATGGCTGAACTTTACTACACCACTTTCCATAAAATTCAGTTTAGCTCCTCATACACGCTCAGACAATTAGAAATTGCGGCTTTTTGATTCTTTAGCACGTCACAGTTTGATTTTTAATGTCTCTTTCTGTCTGTGTGTGTGTGTGTGTGTGTGTGTGTGTGTGTGTGTGTGTGTATCTCAGGTGTGGTGCTCTACATGTAGGTGATATTCTCTTGGCTATAGATGGCATGAGCACTGAGCACTGTTCTTTAATGGAAGCTCAGCAGCTGCTGGCCAACTCTTCAGAGGTCACCAAACTCGAGATCCTGCCTTCTCCACACAGCCTACATGACACGGGTACACACACACACACACACACACACACACACACACGACTCCTCTCTGACCTCTGTGCAGGCTGTGCTGTGTTTGTAGTGGCTGAAGGCAGATCTCTTTGGGCTACTTTTGTATGTGCAGTGAATCATTCTTAATCCACAGAACGCTATGGGCACACATACACACACACACACACACTCACACACACTCACACACACCTCAAGCATGGGCACAAAGCAGTATATGTGAGATTGTACGTAATGCTTTAATAGATTAATAGATTAAAAACTGTATTAATTGGCATTTTCAATTACCCCCCCCCCCCAAAAATACATTTGTCTTTATTGTAATTTTAGAAGTAGCATTTCATGTAACAAAAATGGCAAAAATTTAATATCCCCTTTTTTCCTGTCACCCCAAATGTAATTCATCAATCAAGAAATGTTTAGTGTCTTTTTCCTAGTACTGCTAACAAGCATCTGTAAAGCTTTATTATCTTAGTATCCAGATGATTATTTATCGCGGTAAGTCGCCAGTCGCTGTACTATGAAGTGTATATATGCATCATATCTACGAGATGAAGAAGAAGCAGTGTGTGCATTTTGCCATCGTAGCCATCTATCTGCGACGAAAGTTCCAGGTCGACGAAACAGTTCGGACTCGCAGGTAGCATGGCGGCTCACGGGTCACGCCTGCTCTACTGTCTTCACTCCCATTGGTACTGTAGTCGCTGCACCAAGTCGCTCTAAATTTGCATAAAGTGGAACTTTGTCGTGCCGCTGGACACGCCCACACCCGGTCACCAACCGTCGTTGTCGCTCATGTCGCCGGAAGTCGCCAGCTCCCATTGAAAACGCATGGTGTCCGGACGCTTTCTTGCTACGATTCGTTGTGGATTTGAAGGCGTCACCCACTTGCCACAAAACTCGACTGTACTGTACTCGACATCTGAATTGCTTCTACAATATGAGTCTACGATATAAAATTCCGCCTTCGCAAATCTCAGACCTGAGTCTACCAAGTCGAGGAAAAAAAGTGATTCAGCTTCAAGATGGGCAATGTTATTTTGTCTGTTTTTAATAAACACAATCATACAGGGGCGGTATCAGAAACCACCTCAGCAAGTCTGTTGGAGATAGATAGACTAAAAACAGTTTGGTTGGCATGAGCTAGCATGATGCTAAACTGGCTATTATAAGCTTTGCTCATTAACTATATGAGCCTCGTAGCTCCAGTGCAACTCTATAGAAGGTGCTTTGCTCCGCATATTCAGTTTTTAACACTGCACTCTGTGTGTGTTTGTAGAGCCAGTGTCGGAGTGTGTAACGCTCAGAATGTGTGTGTGTGTGTGTGTGAGACAGATCTCAGCTATAATGCAAACACAAGCAGGGTTTTTCTTTACACTGTTTACAACCTAAACGGATCATTCTGACAGACGGTAAAATTGGGCACGGGCTCCCACCGCTGCTGCAAGTCTGACACCTTCTTAAAGCTCTGCTGTCAGTAGACGTGACATGGAGAGGAGTCTGTGCTGAGCTTTCAGCCACCAGGGAGAAAGAGAATGACAGAGAAAGAGAGAGGAGAGAGAGAACGGATTAAAATGAGAGAACGAATGCCAGTTTGTCAGATCCACCAGGATTCAGAAATGGTTCTGTTGGTACAATAAGTCTGGGGAGAATCTACAGGGCTGCTGAGATGATATACTGAGTATTTTGAAGTATTTTAGGTGTGGCCGTGATTTAATATATTAAGGTCACGAGTTTACGTTTCTGAAGATCTGTTTCGTGGTCATGAGATATTTTTTTTTTTTACTAATTGAGACAGAGAAATCAATTGAATTGAATGGCTTTGTCAACAGGAACAGGATCATGAAGATGATTAAAATTTTGCCCTTTACGTCAGTCTTGGAATGACACTAAGACATAATGGAGCGAATCACCTGTTCCTGTTGAATAAAGAACTGGAGGCCACTTATTAAACATGATGTTCACACAAACCCTTTATGTGGTAGGCTCAGGTTACACAATTCATGGCCACAATTTTGATATCTTGTGGCCATAACGTAATAAATTTTGTCTACAAATTGCTTAGTGTCTGGCCACAGTGTATTATTCCTGTAAGTCTGTTTTCACTGTGTGGTGGGACAGTGTGCTCAGGAGGCCAATTCTTCGCAAGTTTTCTTTCGATTTCCGATTCCCATCCACCAATTAAGAAGGCTAACAAGCCAGCCAAATGCAGCTTGTCAAACTACTGCTCATACTGCATCACACAATCAGAGGAAAGTGCTATCCACGCTCTTCTACATACATCAGCTCACATGCACACATGATTGGCGAGGGTCATTGTGATTGACAGGGGAAAGAAAGTGAGAGAGAGAGCGTATGCCCCTCCCACCCAGACAGCATAGCTGGTGCATCTCTAGATCACAGATGGCTGTGGCATCTTTGGTATGTCACCCCTGGGCATCTTTGGTGTGTCATCCCTGGGCATCTTTGGTATGTCACAACTGGGCATCTTTGGTATGTCATGTCACCCCTGGGCATCTTTGGTGTGTCATCCCTGGGCATCTTTGGTATGTCATGTTATCCCTGGGCATCTTTGGTGTGTCACCTCTGGGCATCTTTGGTATGTCACCCCTGGGCATCTTTGGTATGTCATGTCACCCCTGGGCATCTTTGGTGTGTCATCCCTGGGCATCTTTGGTATCTCACCCATGGGCATCTTTGGTATGTCACCCATGGGCATCTTTGGTGTGTCACCCCTGGGCATCTTTGGTATGTCATGTCACCCCTGGGCATCTTTGGTATGTCACCTCTGGGCATCTTTAGTGTGTCACCCCTGGGTATCTTTGGTATGTCATCCCTGGGCATCTTTGGTGTGTCACCTCTGGGCATCTTTGGTATGTCACCCCTGGGCATCGTTGGTGTGTCACCTCTGGGCATCTTTGGTATGTCATCCCTGGGCAGCTTTGGTGTGTAACCCCTGGGCATCTTTGGTGTGTCACCCCTGGGCTTGGGGGTTCGAATCCCAACATTCCAGTCCAAAGACAGGCTCTTTGGCATTTCCAAATTGTTCATAGTGTGTGAACGGGTGTGTTATTGTGCCTTGCAATGGGTTGGCACCCTGTCCAGGATGTCCCCTTTCTTGATCCCCGGGATAGGCTCCAGGCTGCACACAACCTTGTGTAGGATAAGTGATACGGAGGATGGATGGATCTCCCAGTGATAGGACTTTTCTGTTGTACCACATGAAAGCCCAAATGTCCAGTTCTGTTTGTTTATTTTTATATCCATTACATACATTTGTGCATAATTTGTCAACAAATCTCCGTTGTGTTGAAAGTTCTTTGGGGTCCCCCTCTTCCTCCCCCCTTCCCCCCACATGGACATAGGTGATAAAAAGATTTGACATGTGCAACCTCATATATACTGTATACCCCAAGAAAAAAGAAAACAAATTATTAAGTTTTTCAAGAATGAGATTTTGTTTGCGTTTATTTTACAAACATTCCCCAGGAGTCTTAATCATTTTGGCCTGAATATATCTGAGAGACAATACTACTATTTGATGAGAATTATCATTTGTGAAAACAAACGTAAATACCCTTCTCCTTTGTTGAGTGGAACATTTAAATGATTGCGTGCAATGTTTATTTTATACAGTCGGTCTTATGAAGGGTGCCAATAATTCTTCTCCAATTTCATGGTTTTGTCGTGCTCCAGATGGAAAATTCAGGCATTTATTTGTGCTCTTGACTACAAAAGCATCTTCCAAAGAGGTGATTAGTCCTGGTGGGTGTGGCCTGAACTAACTAAAGGTGCGGGCAGGTGGTTCATTTAGCATAATTAGTGTCTGCTCTCTGTCTCACACACACACACACACTTTCACTCTTTCAAAGCAAATCCCAATGTTTTGATTTTTGTTGAAGCTATCAGAGAAAAAAAAATGCTTATTCCTCCATTGCTCTTAACTTTATCCCAGCTGGCGAGGAAATGTAAGAGACAGAGAGAAATGAAAGAATGAATGTGCAGAACATGTGCCTGAAGCAGTGTGGAGAATCTTCTAGAAAGAATCTTTTCCCTCAGCAGGATTTCTTAGCCTATGTCCAAAAGATCATCTTTCTCCTTGTCAAAATCTTTCTGTGTTTTTGTTATATGTGTGTGATTGGTGGCTCACAGACATGATTGTGTGTGTGTGTGTGTGTGTGTGTGTGTGTGTGTGTTTGCAGTGCGTGTCCAGAGGAGCAGCCAGCGTCAGTTCGAGTCTGGTGTGAACTACCTCAATGTCCCTGCACCCACCCACAGCAAAGCCCCATCAACCTTGAGCAACACCACCCCTACACACTCCCACTGCACATGTGAGTGCACCGTCATGCATGCATGCATGCGTGCGTGTGCGTGCGTGCGTGCATGCATATGCAGTGTAAATACACATTGCATGCTGAATAGTAGCTTGCATACTTATGTGACAACTTCTGCCCAATCCCCCCTAACCAAAAAACTAACTGTTCCTAGGTCTTTCTTAGATGAATTAGTTTAAATGAGTTTATTAAATAAATATATGTCTGTTCTGTGTTGTAGCTGTGGCATCAGGCAGCTCGTCTCAGACCTCAGGCTTTCACAGCGCTAAGGGCGGTTCTGGGTATCCAAGCCCATACCCCTGCAGCACTCTGCCCTCGTACCCCTCGAGCCCACGCAGCACCACCTCCAGGAGGAAACCCAGGAGACCTGAGCACAAGAGCTCATGTAAGAGAACATTGTCTAACTTTATTCTGCTCTTTTTCTACAACTATAATGATATAATTGCTACAGATCCTCAAAACTGTATGTCTAACATGTTACACTTATCAGATCACCCAGTGAAATAAATAGAAAAATATATATACAAGGAATGTTTTTAAAATGAGGAAGTTGTGTTGTTGTTTTCTGTCCCTTTTGTGTCTGATCTCTTTCTGTGCTTTTGTTATCTTTCTTTGATCTAATCTAATCTCTCTCTGGTCTCTCTTTTTTGTCTCTCTGGTATTGTATGCTCTCTTTCTTTTTTGTTTCTTTCCTGTCTGATCACTCTCTCCTATCTCTGGCCTGATCTCTTTCTGGTATTGTATGCTGTCTTTCCTTCTTTTTCTTTCCTGTCTGATCACTCTCTTCTCTGTCTTCTGTCTCTGGTCTGAGCTCTTTCTGGTGTTGTCTGATCTCTTTCCTGTCTGATCACTCACTGGTCTCTCTCTTCTGTCTCTGGTCTGAGCTCTTTCTGGTGTTGTCTGATCTCTTTCCTGTCTGATCACTCTCTGGTCTCCCTCTTGTATCTCTGGTCTGATCTCTTTCTGGTGTCTTTGTCTGATCTCTTTATTCTGTCTCTGGTTTCATCTGATTTCTTTCTTTACTTTTGTCTGTGCTCTCTCTCTCTCTCTCTCTCTCTCTCTCTCTCATTCATTCATTCTCTCTGTCCTGTTATCTCTCTCTTTTTATTCTCACTTTCTCATCTCATCACTCTAGTCTATATATCTCTCGCTGGTCTGTCGTTTGCATATTTTCCCATGGTCCTTCTCCCTGTGGTCTAATCTCTCTTTGGTCTAATGTGATCTCTCTCAGCTCTCTCTTTTTTTTTTTTTTTTTTTTTACCCCCCTCTGATCTTTTTCTCTTTGTCTTTCTGCCACATCATCAGTGTCTCTCTCCAGTACGGTGGGTGTTGGTGGTCAGGTGGTGCACATTGAGAATAATGAGGTGGTGCTGAGAGGAGACCCACTCACGGGCTTCGGCCTGCAGCTCCAGGGAGGAGTGTTTGCCACGGAGCCACTGTCTGCACCTGCCTGCATCCGATTCATAGAGCCCGACTCACCTGCTGAAAGGTGATTGTGTGTGTGTGTGTGTGTGTGTGTATGTATGTATACACTTGTGCTTACGTGTGACATTCTATACAATATAAAGATTGAAGAATTATGGTTCAGATATCTGTAAGTTGTGTGGTGAGCAGGATTTTGTAACATACTATGTTTGATCAAAGACTGTAAAATAATATTACTTAATCTCATTACTGTAGGCAATATAACTCCATTTTCCCTAAGTAGCTCACTATATTTAAGATGCAGTCAGATGCCAAGTGAGCTGTAATGAAGGCACAACACACAGCTCATTAGCCAACAGTGGATCTGTACATTACTGTATATTAACAAGGGAGATGAGGATGCTTTACACGGAAATGTATGTGTTAGTTGAAGAGCGGTGACAAATTAACGCAGTAAGGTGTTGGAACACCACGAGCCTCCAGAACAGGTTCAGTGCTCCTTGTTCCCTCGGCAACAAAGCTGTTTCCTCAGTTGGTGGTGTTGTGATGGAGGTGGAGAGTGCTGTCACTGTCATAATGTCCTAACAAATCTCCCGTAGTTGTTCAGGGTTGAGGTCTGGTGACCGTGAAGCCCGTAGCGTATGATTTTACATCATTTTCGTCCTCATCAAACCGTTCCGCTAGGCCTTGTGGGTGTGGGCGGAGTCAACTTGGAAGTGACCACGCCCATTAGGAGAGAAATGTTTCATTATAGCATAAAGGTGATCAGAGAGGAACCGCAGATTGATTTACATTGATGCTTTCATCGAAGGTGATGAGTGAAGCCAAACCACGCTCGCAAAATAAATAACCGCCCCTGTCCATGCAATAATTAACCAACGCCGTCAGAATCGTGAATTCAGCAGCGCTACGGTATAAAGGCTATTAAAAACAAACCTCTCTTTCAAACCAGTTATTAATTCTTTGGTTTTTCTCAACTTCCGTGTTGTGAGGGACCCTGTTATTCATCAGTCAGTTATTTTGTAGGTGTGGAGTGCTGCAGGTTGGAGACAGAATCCTCTCTATAAATGGAGTCCCTACTGATGACGGAACGCTGGAGGAAGCCAATCAGCTTCTTCGAGACGCAGCTCTGTCCAATCAGGTCACGCTAGAAGTCGAGTTTGACGTTGCAGGTACCCGAATGATGTTGCAGCACCTCTTGTGTCTTTCCATTCTTTCATGAATGAAACTTTACAGATTAACTCAACAGCAAGGATAATGTACATCTCGACAGTGTGCGCTGCAGTACATGAGCGATAACCAGATCTATGAAAAACACTTATTTTAGATATTTAACACGATATGATTTAGATTCCGAGGTGATGCGTTGTACGCAATAATCGTGTTATACAGTGTAATTCTGTATTGTGCAAACAGTTTCATTTTGATGAGGAAAAAAGTGTTCGAGGAGTAGAAGAAGGCTACTGGGACTTGCAGGCACATAGGCCACGCCTCCTTTTCATAAGACTGACAGGCATGGGAGCCATACCTTCTTCACTGAGACTGACAGGCAAAGAGGCCACGCCTCCTTTTCATAAGACTGACAGGCAGAGAGATGACATCTCCTTCCCTGTGACTGACAGACATAGAAGCCACTCCTCCTCTACTGAGACTGGCACAGAGGCCACACCTCCTTATTTGGACTGACAGGCAGAGCGAATCCTGAAGGAAGAGACGGCGCAAGAGAGAAAATGAAATTATTAATGTTTCTAAATATTTACACGTGATATACGTGTGTAGTGTTGGACAGAGATTGTTGCAGTTGTGATTGTCAATCAGACAGATTAACCACTGTGATTTATTTGCGTACGTACTTTGTCAGAATCTGTAATCCCGAGCAGTGGTACGTTTCACGTGAAGCTGCCAAAGAGGCGTGGGGTAGAGGTGGGCATTACTATCAGTGGTAAGTAGTGACCAAGAGGTGGCTCTGTTGCTTAATAACACACACCAGCCAATGCATAATACAATTTCTATATTAACCGAATGAAATTTTATAACGTCACAGCCAGCAAGAAGCCAGGCCGGCCTCTGATCATCTCTGAGATAAAGAGAGGAAGCATCGCTCACAGGTAAATTCACCATGAAGCAACATTTTATGTGTCCTTCATGCAGTTTAACACCACTGTTAACTGCAAGAGCTGTGAATATAGAATACTTGCCATTCTGTACATGCGTCCTGTATGGTGTGTGTGAGTACAGAACAGGTACACTGGAGCCTGGTGATCGATTGCTTGGCATAGACAACGTAAAACTCGAGCACTGCGGAATTGACGAAGCGATGGCGGTCCTCCAGCAGGCTGAGGACATGGTCCGACTGCGCATTCAGAAAGACGAGGACAACTTAGGTGCGTGTCTCATTCATAAAGGGCTGAAGAAAATAATAATTAAGCACATGGTGGGCTTTGTATTCTCAACAACTGGTGTTAATGATAAAAGCACATATAATATATGCCTCATTGATATAATCTCATGAACACACCAAGATCTACTAATATATGTGTACTAATATAGAACATACTTATTTATATTGTTGATTTACTGCATGCGTTCACCAAAACTCTGCGGGTCGGGGAAATGCTCTTGAGGTATAGGTACAGAGCTTTCAGTAATCAAAATTCAACCAATTCTTCCTCCGTTTTGAATTCGTTCGGGAAGCAGACCAACATCCTTATTTAGTTTGGCACATTCGGTTATAGTGCCTTGCGTAAGTATTCTCCAGGTTGTAACTCGAGTTTGTAAAAAAAAAAAAATTAAACAAATGCCACCCCACAACTGGGAAAGATCAAGGGGGTGAATACTTTTGCAAGGCACTGTATAATGCTCTCCCTGGGTTTTTTTTTTTTCCAGTTGTAGCTGTTTATGATAATGTTTAGGTTTTGCAGCGTGATGAATATTGAGTTGCGTGTGCTGTAGATGAGCTGGAGTCGTCAGGCTCTGTGATTTTCACTGTGGAGCTGAAGAGACACGGAGGTCCTCTGGGAATCACCATTTCTGGCACTGAGGAGCCCTTTAACCCGATCCTCATCTCCAGCCTGACCCGTAACGGTCTCGCACACAGGTACACACACACACACACACACACACATATGTACATGCGTACATGCGTGTATAGGATGTGCATGAGGGGT